>NW_020664483.1:15441068-15618587 GCF_002925995.2 Terrapene triunguis | reverse complement strand
TGGGCTACAACCCACTTCTTCGGATGCATATAGAGTGAAGAAGTGGGTTGTAGCCCACGAAAGCTTATGCTCTAATAAATTTGTTAGTCTCTAAGGTGCCACAAGTACTCCTGTTATATTAGTCATGTCTGAACATTTAGACCTAAAACCCTGGGCCAACTCAATAAGTAAATAATTGTCTTGTAAGAACCTTTTATATAAATAAATTAAATGTGTTTTAAAATTTCTCATGTTCGGTTAATGTATTGGCTTCAAGTTGCAATGAAGCATTTTATGGTGAATCAAAAGTTTAAAAGGACAAGCCCCAAATGCATTATATTGTATTACAAGCATTTTGACATAATTTTGAGAAATATTTTTTCTTCACATTTGGGAACTTATTTTCATGATAGTTTCTTTTTAATGATTTTTGAAATGTGATTCTTTTGAAAATGATAAAGAATTAATTTTGAGTGTGTGTGTGTCACACACACACTATATTATATACATACACACACACACCCATATTACACACATACAAATACACTAACAGAATCTTAAGGTGGCAAAGTCAACCACTCAAAAATTAGGAAATGCCAGAATTGAGGTTTCTTGTGTCAAAGATACATAATTTAATTCCACATTCACATCAAATAGTTAGAGTTACAAGTACTCTGATCTGTCCCTGCAATTCATTTTGTGGGCTCCAAAATATAAATGCAAACTATGCAGGAACGTATTGTACCTGCGAAAAGGAAGGCCCAGCCTCAGCACGTTTGAAAATCTGCTCATCATACCAACCCATGAGAACCAATCTCTGGGCCAGAGTCTCCGCTGGTGTAAATCCGCATGGCTTCATTGACTTCGTTGGCTCTGCACCAATTTACAACCACAGTGAATCTGACCCTAGAGCAGTGTCTCCAAACTTTTTTTGTCATGCCCTCCCTTACCTGTAATGTAATCTGTCTGCGCTCCCACCCCCCGCCAGGAGCCGGGGCCGAGAGCAGGCCCGGGGCCTGGGAGCTGAGGCTGGAGCCGGAGCTGTGCCTGGGGCCAGAGCCAGGAGCAGGGCCAAGGCCAGGACCAGAATCAGGGCTGGCAGCTGGGCCACAGTTGGGAGCCAAGGCTGCAGCTGGGCCATGGTCAGGTCCAGGAGTCAAAGCTGGGGTCTGGGGCCAGAGTGGAGCTGTGGGCAGAGCAGGGTTGGGTAGTGCTCCTGTAGGGTTGCCAATTTTGGTTGAATGGATTCCTGGAGGTTTCATGACATGACATAATATTTAATAAAAGATTAATCTTTAATTCCTGGAGACTCCAGGACAATCCTGGAGTGTTGGCAACCCTATGCTCCCTGTTCACCACCCATGGGAGCTGGCCCGGGCCATGGCCAGGGCCAGGAGTGGAGCCACATCTGGGCCCAGGAGCCACAGCCAGGAGTGGGGCTGGGGTCAGAAGCCAGGAGCCATGGCCAGGAGTGGGGCTGGGAGCTGGGCTGCAGTCAGGGGCTGAGGACAGGGCCAAGCCACAGTCGGGGCTGGGAGCTGAATCCGGGGCCTCGAGTGGGGCTGGAGCCAAAGCGGAGCTGTGGACAGAGCGGGGCTCGGTGGCGCTCCCTCTCCGCCCCTTCTGGGGACTGGCCCAGGCCCCACCACACCCTACAGTTCGGAGACCAATGCCCTAGAAGTTGATAGAGCGAACACTGGACTATGACTCAGGAGACCTGGGTTCTGTTCTCAGTTCTGATGCTGCTCTCCTGGGTGACCTTAAACAAGTCACTTCACTTCTCCAGGTCTCAGTTTCCCCACGTGTAAAATGCTTACCATCTTTGTAATGCACTTTGAGATCTATGAAGGAAAAGCACTATGTAAGAGTGAAGTATTATTGTCCTCATAGCACTGAGGTGTGTAAAGGGTTAACATATTATGGCTGTCTTTCTTGAAGAATTCATGGATACTGTACAGTTTATAGAGTGCCTCTTGTAGGTAGTGCTGTCCTCCTCTCCTGTGAGTTCATAAATCATGTGGTAATGTAGATATGCTGTAAGTAAAACCTAGATAACTTACTTTTATAAACATCAGATAATGTACAATTCTCTATCAATGCACAGCATATTGTACTACTGTAGGTCAATATAAGGGGGCATCCTTTCATGAGATATGATGTCCTTTAACATGCTTCTTGGGCCTCCCATTGACTTCAATGAGTTTTGGATTAGACTCTTTGTTATCATACAAAAATAGGGAGAATTCTAATTAGAGGGTTTGTTTTTTGATATTTTGTTTTATTTGTTATTCAGCAAAACAACACACATTTGTTCCGGGCATTGGAGTATTTCCTCCTTCCACAGTGCCTGGGTTACATTTTATGGCATCAAGCATCAAAAACCTTAAAACAGACAACAGAAGGGATGACTATTTTTCTAAAAAACCATAAAGCAATGCATGAAAAAGCATTTCCATCCCTCCAGATGTTGTACTGACTCTCCCCACAAGCTGACGGCATGAGATTGCTTTACACTATGTTGAAAAATGAATGTAAAAGAGGAAAAGAAATTACAGCCCAACAATACATCACAAGATCTCAAATAAAGGACTAGGCTGTGACTTTAAGCAGAGTCCTCAAGAAGAACTGGACCAATCCTACAGCAATCCTCGAAGATAGACACCCTGGAATTGTCTCCCTGCTTCTTCCTTGCTCCAGGGAGATAAGGAGGGACCCTCTGCAACAACTCAGCTGTTCTGGCCAGTGGAATCAAGACTCTACCCATTCCCACCTCTTCTCCCTGCACACCTGCTCTGGGGAAGAGTACATGTGACTGCAGCACCTGTTTACTACTTGACCCCCCCAGTCTCAAAGTCCAGATAAGAGTGTATAAGGGAGAGTTTACTCACTTTACACCCTTTACACCCTTTTGTGGGCACAGCCCAAGTCACAACCTAGCCAAAAGTAAACAGGCCTGGTAGGTCAGGTGAACTTTGTATGGAAAATCTCTGGGTGGGTAGTGAATGAAAGAGTGGGATAAAAAGGAGCTCCCTGTTCTGAGCATCTCGCAGACTGAGAGCCATCTGTGCAAACCTTTGCTATCGCTTTTATTTTTAAAAACAGCTAGTTTAACCCTTTTTTGTGATCAACATCTCTAGTGTATGGACATTATTCACCCCAGCAATGGTGCATTGCAGTTCACAAAAGGAAGTGAAGAAATAAATCTTATCAAACTGAAAGTGCCGAAGAAAGTCAGGGAGCAGAATGCAATGGCTCTCAATGGAACATGGCCAGAATGCACGATACACTTTCAGTAGGTGCTATATGGACATTCCCAAGTATAGAGGTGCCTAAATTAGTACAAGCTGGCTTGACAGGCCTTTAGTAGTAAGGGCTAGCAAGAAGCGTCTAGTAACTGCTAAAAATCATTCTCATGATGCCACAGTCAGTGGTGCTGACTGGGATTCAATATAAAATGGAATTTATGGAGAAATTTATGAGTTTAATGGAGAAATCTGTTAAGACCCCTGAAAGCCCTTATATAGCTATGAGGTGCTTTAACACTACACTTGCCTGAAGGGGTTCAAGTTTCATAGCATAACCAGACAGCAAGGGGAAAGTATAACAATGTATGCAGCGGAGCTGGTAACACTGACCACAGGCTGCTCATTTGGAAATGTCTTAGAAGATACGCTATGAGGCATGTTCATCTGTCGTTATTAATGACTGAAGTCAAAAGCTGAACAGGGTGAGCCTAAACTAAGACGTGTGGAGCTGGCAACATGAACAGAAACCACAAAATAATCTATGGGGCAAACAGACTCTTAAAACCATCAAGGATCAACGGAGAACAGGGATTCTGTGCGATTGCTTTAGTTGCAGCGGCTGCAGAAGGGATATGTGGGCAAGTTTAGCATTGTAGAATGCAACATATGCCACAAGATGGGACATGCCGTTCAAAAATTAAAAATTAATATTAAGAATACTGACTCATATCTAGTGAATACAGCTGACTCGGGGCTATACTGAAACGCATGTCGGCATACCGACGTTTCTCAGGGGTGTGAAAAATCCACAGCCCTGAGAGATGCAGCTACGCCGACCTAGCCCGCTGTGTAGACAGTGCTAGCTTGATGGAAGAATTCTTCTGTTCACCTAGCTAACGCCTGTTGGGGAGGCAGATTATCTACAGCAATGGGAGAATCCCTCCCATCGCTGTACTGAGTGTCTACGAGGAAACACTGCAGCTGTACCACTGTAATGTTTTAAATGTAGACATACTCTCAGTAACCAATTCATTGAGCAGATTTAGTCCTTTGCCCTGTCTGTGAGTTACTCGCAAACAGACTACTGGTGAAAGCCCGGTCCCATTGAAGTCAGTGAGAGTTTGGCCATTGACGTCAGTGGGGCCAGGATTTCACCCGATGAATCTTATCAATTTGTTCACTGTTCAAAAATGATCAATGAAAATATGGTATGAATGTATTTCATCCTATGGAGGGCTCATAAAGGGTTTCCTGCTGGCGTTCCTGTGATTCTATAATGGAGCTGTGTGACTGGTTGAAAAATCCCAAGTGATGTTTCTACTGCCTGGCTGGATGATGAACTATCCTGGCTTTCTTCTGAAATGAATTTCATTTTGTACCATTTCTTAGTATTGTTCTAGCTGTACTGTCTACAGATCCCAATCCAGGACGAAAACAACCCTGAGCAAGCAAACAACACAAAGAGAGTCCCTGCCCCCAAGGAGCTCACAATCTAGGATTTAGATCTCACTGTCTCTAGCGTGATTAAATGGCTCAGGGCCCCAAAGTTGTTTTCCACAAGCATTTGAATAATACATCCCTTGCACGAAGGTTTGTGAAAGCTGACGAGAATAGTGTGAGCAAGACTGATGCAAAATCGTATTTAGAACAACAAAATGTTGACAAAAAATTGTTCTTTCCACTATTCATTCAGTCCTTCTAATGACAACTAGAAGAAATCCTACTGTTTCTACATAGTAAGAGGGGATGGATGCAAACATGGCTTCTGTAGTATGTTTCATAAAGAAGGGAAGAAAATGAGTTAAATAGCTAGCCTACTGCACGGCATGTGGATACAATGTCAATAATTGTATGTGGATTGAATGTAAATAACATGAACCACAAATTCAGCACAGGGCTGGGCTCCAAAAGGAAAGTGGAAGTGGCATAGAAAACCCACACAAAGGCAGTAATTTACAAGCAAGAGTTTTGTGCTTCTGGAATATAAGGGCAAGAGTGAAAAAAAACTGCCTGTGTTAGTAATCTAGGATCTGGAGCAGAGTAACCAAATCTATTGGGCTGAGATTGCCTGAAGGCATAAAATTAAACTGGGGGAGAGACATTCAGTTTAATCTCCAGCATGACAGATGCTCTTAAGGGGATTCTATGTAAATATGCAACGTATTGTTTTTTGTTAAAAAAAAAAAAAGGAGCTGAACTACCTCAGACACATCACACAATATCAGTATTTTGCTCTATCTTAGAGGAGATTTGGTTCAGTATAAAAGCCACCTCAAGATTCCAATTCACCTCCTTCCCTGGCCCAATGTAAATCAGCTCCATTACAGGGATAGCATAAGTATCCTTCAGAGTAATATGGCTGCTACACTGCTCTTAGGTATGCCAGCACCCAGACAATCCGCTGACCTACTGTTGTCTGAAAGAGCAATACACAAAGCACACTAGGGAATTTTTAGTGTGCAACAGCAAGGTCCATATGGACATTTAGTGCGTGCCCTGCACTGTAGATTTACCCTCCTCCCCCCCCCCCCCCCCCGAGTTTGCTATACACTAACTCATCCTTTGGATATGCTCCAGGAAGTAGTATTTGCAATGGCCCCTCTGACTTCTCTATTGCATCTAGAAGAAAGGGGACCCCCTAACACTTCTCAGAATGATAGAATGCAAGGAGTGTCCTATTTACCATGATCCCCAGTGCTGGCTATCTCACAGACCTCTTTGGGATGGACTTCCAAGAGCAACTCTATCCTTTGGCAAAGCTGAAAATCCTAGCTTAATTACAGGATTGCATCAAAGGGCTGACAAATTCCAGGGACTATAATCCAAATTCTGCCCTGGGATCACTGCAGGGAGCCAATGGAGCTAAAAATTTAGCCAGGGCTAAATTTGGCCCAATGTGTCTGGAAATAATTTATTCAAAATCTTTCTTTTTAAACAAAAATAAATAAATAACCAAGGAAAACACTTCAAAGGGTGAGGACATTTTTACTCAGTCATGGAAAAAGAGGAACATAGAAGCATGAGCTAAAGACGAGACATTATTGTGCGCATGCCTGACCTTAACCTTGTAAGAACTCCCAGACAACTGGTGTATATGGCACGTGGAATGTCTGACACAGACAAAGCTTTTCTAGTGCAAAACTATGTTGATTTTACTCTACAGCCACAGGAAAAAAAATCTATATATCTATATATGTAATAGAACTGCAATTCAAACAAACATTTATTTCTGCCCCTGTGATCCTCCACTTCTACCATGGTGACTGCATAATGTAAAGGTCCTTGCTTCATCTCCCTATGCTCCAATAAAAGAGAGGAGAATGAGTTAGCACAGAGAGGAAGTGGAGCACCAAGGCAACGACACCAACAGCAGCAGCATGTAAGATACAAGGGAGATTTAAAATGTTTTAAGTCCGTAATGCCCAATTTAAGTGAGTTTTGTAGATTGGGTTAATACTGTCATCTGTCTCCTGTGAAAGCTACCGAACACAGGAAATACTGATCTCATCTAGAAAGATCATGAGTGATAAGATCAGAAATCTAAGCTATGGTAGGCCAAATTCACCCATGTTGCAATTCCACTGAACTCAGTGGGAATGAATTTGACCCATTGTCTTTAAATGAGGAATTGCCTGAATTTGCTAATGTCCAAAAAGTTGCTGAAAAGACAGCAGATTAGTCACGTTCAGAATCTGATTTTATAAACATCTTGTCAAATTTGTAATTCAACTTTTCAGGATTTTAAAAATAAATGTAATGCTTGTGAAATGGGCCCACTTGGCAGCAGTGTTCTCATCTCAATTGCATAATTACTGGGAGGGGGGCGGGGGGGGTGGAGGAGAGCTGATATCATTGCTTATAGTTAAAGTTGCCTGGTACTTCCCATTACGAAACCCTGCTTTCAGTTGCTTATAACTTTGCCAAACTGTAAACGTTTGGGCTGAAATTTTCCATGGTGGGTGTCTGCCTCGGGCTACATTTTTGGAGAAAGTTTCACCTAATATGGTTCCACCATTTCTCAGAATGAAGATAGGGGAAATAATACTGTTTGCCCATGTTACAAAATTAAAAAGCACCTCCATGCTTTGGAGGAGGGACTTGAAATGTGGTAGGGAAGTTGCCCTAGTGTTAGGGATGTGTCTTTTGTTGACCCTGTGAAAATTCATCCAAATCTTTCCAGGTTATAAGCCTCTGAAAAATCTCAGTTCACACATGCTCAGTAGAGACTTGTTAGAGTTTGGCAGCTAAATTCTCCAGATTCTGTCTGCACCCCCTCAAAACTCCTATGTAATGACCAAATGGAGCCTGTGCCACCTCCACAGAAGGACTGAGCATGCTCCATCCCTGGGATGCAGGGGCTGAGTAGGATTTTCCTTGCAGTTTCTCCATGTGGCTGCTGGAAGCCACTGCTGTGCTGGGCACCAGAGTTGGAAGTAGGGAAACGGTTTCTCCTGTGCTCTCAGTTCTCCCCTTTCTGGTACCCAGGCAGCAAGGAGGAGGAGGCCAATGCAGCCTTAGTGGAATGCAAAGAAGTGAGGAACAGACCGAGAAAGGGGGAAGAGAAGGGAGATAGGGGAAAGGGGAGGAGTTTGAAAGGAAGGGAACTTAGAAGCAGGAAGGGGGGACAAGAGAAGAGTGGTGCAGAAGACAGGGAAGATAGCAACAAAGGGTGGGGGAGAGGGGCAAGAGCCAGGGACAGGGGAGGACATGGGGGGGGATATGGGCAGGAACTGAGGACAGGGACAGTGGTAGGAGCTGGGAGCAGGTCGGGTGAGAGACAGGGGTGGGAGTCAGGCAGGAGCTGGAAAGAATAGTAGTTGAGGGTGGGTCTGGGCAGGAGCTGGAAATGGGGCATAGGACCAGAAGATGATGAGAGACGCTGGGGGAGAGACAGGGGCAGACAGAAGTGTCTCTAACCAATAGAGATGTGAGCGTATAATTAACCTTAACTCAAATCAGGACCTCCTGTACTATTGACGCAAACAAAGGCATCATTTAATGATAATAGTTTTTATGATACAGAGCTGTCCACTCACACACAAATCACCAATTAGCTTTGCATAGGCCACCAGAGCACTTTCTGATGGTAACTACTTTTGTTCACTCATTATTGACTTGGGCCAGACGGGAACCAGCAACCAAAAGGCTCCATATCCCAAGAATAGCTGCCAGCCCCAGGAGACATCCATCCATCTACCTTCGGTGCTACATCCCAGCATCCAAATCCAGTTAACTTGCTTTCTCCACTACTATAGAACATACCAAAAAATGTTGAGGCTAGACTGTGCCTGACCCTTGGATGAATGGCGAGGACCAGGGGAGGGAGAATGCAGGAGTCGTTCCATCCCCTTCCATTTGGGGGAACACACACAGGCTGCTTCTTCCCTGCATCCCCTGAGGTACAAGACACCCCAATGTAGGTGAATAGCGACAGATAGGTGGGAACCACTACATCATTATAGTGGAGAATGCACACTCCCACTCTGCCCTCCAGAGGGGGGTGGCTCTGCTCTGCTCCCAGCACCGGTCAATGTACAAAGTGCGCAATCTGACCCTTTGTGTCAGGCTCTTTGTGTCACTCTGTTGTCCATTATATGCTACAGGGTTGGCTTTAAAGGAACACAAGCCACTCAAGGGATTAATTGTAAAATCTACAGTCTACTTCAGATTCCTCTAGAAATTTTTCCTCTAGAAACACTGCATATGCTTTGCATACGAATAAGTACAGTATAATGTACAGAGGAGAGGGGTCATAGCCTAGCAGTTAAAAGCCTTGGAGTCAAGAGATCTGAATTCTCTTCCTGGCAAATAACAAATGCTAATATTTCCAAATGTGCATGCCAAAAGTTAGGCACCTAAATAAGCGCGCTAATATTCAGAGGTCTTGCACTCCAACTTGAGGTACTCATATTGGAAAATTGTGGCTTTAGCAATTCTGTGTCTCAATTTCTCCTTCTGTAAACTGGAGGCAGTAATAACTATGAGCTAGATCCACAAATGGACTTTTAGGTGCCTTGCCAGCCAGTGGAACTGAGAGCCTGAATTAGGTGCCTAGCCTCCCTATACAATGCATGGAGAGAGAGAGGTGACTAAGAATGAGATCCATAAAACCCAGGACCTTGAGCAGGGAGATATCTAAGCCAGCCAATAGGAAATGGTGAGGACAGGGGTGGGTCCTAAGCCCCACCACTCAAAAGGACCTAAGTATCTATGTCCAGGCTAGAGGGAGCCTATCTCTACTTGGGAGTCTCAACCATGAACCCTCTCCTGGATTTAGGCACCTAAGTTGTTGGTTTTCCCCCCAAGAAACACCGGACAGGGAGGAGGAGGTGATGGTTGCAGCTCCCTCCCTTATAACTTTCAGCCCAGTGCTTAGGGCACTCAACACAGATGTGGGAGACGCAGGTTTAATTCCCCTCTCTGACTGATGTGGGGAAAGGGATCTATACTTGGGCTTCCCCACTTCCAGGAGAGTGGCTTACCAACCAGGCTCTGAGGCCATTCTCACACTCCCAGTTCATAAACCATTATGTTTTGTACCTGGGGCTCTAACATACCTGATTTACAAAGGAACAAGACCTTTAAAAATAACCCACAATAATGTTACTTTTATCCTAAAAAAACTTCATTAATATTTTTCTTTCCTTAAAACATTAGTATTTTTACTTGGATTAAATAACAACAGATGTAAACCATCTTGCTTGAATCTCTGTCTTTTTTAGAAAATAAAAGATAATCCTTACAGCTCTGTATATTTATAAGCATGCACAGACCCCTTTGATACACTGAATCTCCGCTTACATGGTATTTATTTTTAAAACCACGCACTATTAAACAGAGCAGGTTTACCTCTTTGTAACAGAGGGCCCAATCCTGAAAGCTGCTTGACTCATTCACTCCCTCTGACATGAATGGAAGTTGAGGGTACTCAGCACCTCACAGGGGATGCACAGAATCGCTCAGTATTGGGCCCAAAATGCAGCATTTGGTTAGTTTTTCCAGCATCCTCCATGGATCTGGCTGCTTTTTGAGCAGTGGTTTAAACTAATTATTTTGTACTTTGATGATCACAGTGGAAAAAAAAAAGTTGAGGAGAAGGTAGGTATTTGTTAAACAAGATTTTGAAAAGCTGCTACTTATCAAAGCAGGCAGAGCCCTGATACAGCACATCTTTATCGCAATTCGCTGCATGGCATTTCCAAAACACCCTTTGGACTGAATGCTGGGGATACTTCTTCATTAAAATTAGCTGATTACTCTACATTCACAAGAGCCCAGCCCAACAGCAAATGTAATTGCATTCACACTCATAACATGGCCAATAATGACTGAAGGGGGAAAGCTATTTTATTAAGGGTCCTTTTTCGGATGGCTTTGTGGCTGACAACAAAAGACAAGCCCGGTTCCTGGTGAGTAAGGTCAATATTTAAACGGCACTTTAAATTAAGGTTCCCTTTTATAAATGCTTTATTCATATTTGTTAAATGGTCATTAGATGCAGCTACATTCCTTAGTATCTTATTAGAAAGCATTTTTTTTTTGTAAAAAATAACATACATAGTAAATTCCTAACAGATGATGCTATTACAAGCTGTTACAAAGCATGTAATATGGAGATATTGTTAAAACAACGTGTGTGCCTGTTAAATGCAGATATATTTAATTTTATTATGAAGGATGCTATAAAGTGCACCATAATTTATTAAATAACATTAAAGTATTTATAGATGGACCCCTCTCTACCATGCAGCTTGTTACTAGTGGAACAAACAAGCAATGCCAAATCTATTGTTTGGACTTTTTAAACTTTCCTGAAGCAATTTTTTTCTTGCTATGAAAAAGCAGATGTTCTAAAGCTACAGCAACTGTAAACGTGCAATATATGCTCGAAGGCTGAAATCTAATATTTAAAATGAGCTGTTCCAGTGAGAAATGTCTCCATGGTGACCCATGGGAGTGAAGTGGGAACGAAACTTGGCAATAAGTGCAAGCTGATGCAGCTTCCTGTTAGTGGAAAGAACTGATCAAGGATTCAGTGCATCTAAATTCCAAATCGGACTGAAGTGGAGTATTGCTTGCATGTGCTCAACAAAATGAAGTAAATAGGGTTTTCTGTGAATTGCACCCCGCCGAGAGAATAGATAGCGTCTGGTTTGTTGTGAGCCAATAATTTATGCAACAAAGTCAGGATTTACAATGTTTTTAACCATGACAGTTATACTGACTTTAGGTCTCAATGGCTATTAATAAATGTTATTTTTTCTAATAATTTGTTCATGCAGTGCCTGCTGTGTCATAAATATTGATTCTTCATTTCTAATCACTTCCTTAAATATTTGCATCCAAAAATACCATTCAAACCAAAATAAAGTTTTGATTTTTAAGCTAGGGAATTCAGAAGAGATCTGTAACTCCATTCGCAACCCAGTGTTTGGTGATCTGCTAATTAAAGACAATATCAGCTACAATACCTAAGCATAGCAGGGTGAATTAAAAACAGAAGGAAAGATGTGGATTTAATTTACAGCAGTGCAAAACTGGAGGTCATGAGGTCAGAATCTCATATCATCCCATAGTTTTAGTATTAACTGTGTGAAAAAATATTACGGGCCAAATTCTGCTCTCAGTGTAAATCCAGAGTATCTCCACCCAAGAACATTAACTCACCTTACATTTATACCAGATAATCAGATAGCAGAACTTTGTTTCAAAGAGGGGACATCAGAAAACTCTTAGCAGTGGAAGTTTAAAATGATGTAGGATTTGGTTGGGATTGGGATCTAAACATAAGTAATATTTTCTGTAATCTTAACTTCATAATTGCACCTTCCTCATGTGAATTATTTATAAAAATAAAAGTGAGATAATATTAAAGGCCTAATCCTGCAAAGGCATTGAGAGCATTGGGCAATTCAGAGGATGTGTTCAATACCTTGCAGAAGATAGACTGCACTTTGCAGGCTGGGCCCGACATTTGTGGCAGGGGCAGGGGGAGATAAATCTAGATCTAAAATGAGAGACAGTTGAAGGAGATGATCCCTAAAGTTGAATGAGCCTGTGAGAATCCAACGGGGAGTAGAAGTAAGCTTTAAAACCACATTCTCACAAATCCAGGCAAGTTTAACTAAAGCCAACACATTTTTAAAGTCATTATTTTCCTCCGGTTCTTATAGACCCTGACAAACCTCTTGCAGATGGGAAGCACTAAGCAGTACTATATTTGGGTCTATAACGTACATGAAATCTTTTCTGGGTCTATGAGACACCATATTCTGATCTCAGTTACATAGGTGTAAACCTGCAGTAGCTCCACTGAATTCAAGTACCGGTTAAATCTATAGGTCAGACAGCTGCAGCTCAGGTTTCAAACTCCGGTGATGAACGTTCCATGATGTCAGCCTTCAAAATCTCCCTAGGTTGCCAAAACCCAGGAGGAAAAAGAGGCAAGTCAGGACTTGGTATTTCTAAGGTAAATAAACGAGGAGAAAGGAAGCAATGAAAGGTACACATGATTTTATTAATTTATTGCTGCTTTGTATTTCATAGACTCATAGAAATGTAGGGCTACAAGGGACCTTGAGAGGTCATCAAGTCCAGCCCCTTGTGCTGAAGCAGTACCAAGTATACCTAGACCTCCCTGATAGGGGCTTGTCTAACCTGTTCTTAAATACGTCCAATGATAGGGATTCCACACCACAATGTCTCCTGGATATGTATTCCAGTATTTAACAACCCTTGCAGTTAGAAAGTTTTTCCTAACATCTAACCTAAATCTCCCTTGCTGCAGATTAAGCCAATCACTTTTTGTCCTGGCTTCAGTGGAGCTACAGAACAACTGATCACATCCTCTTAGTAAGGGCCCTAAAACATATTTGCAGGCTGTTATTACATCCCCCCTCAGTCTTCTTTTCTCAAGACTAAACATGCCCAGTTTTTTAAACCATTCCTCATAGATCAGGTTTTCTAAATCTTTTATCAGCCTTGAACCTGTCCTCTAGACCCTTTCATATTTGTCCACCTCTTAAAGAGTGGTCCCCAGAACTGGACACAGTCCTCCAACTGATGACTCGCCAGTGCAGAACACAGTGAGACAATTACCTCCCATGGCTTACGTACGACTCTCCTTATTAATACACCCAAGAATTATATTTGCCTTTTCTGCAACTGCATCACATTGTTGGCTCATATTCAGTTTGTAAATCACTATAACCCCGCAGATCCTTTCCAGCAGTTCTACTGCCTTGCCAATTGTCCCCCATTTGGTATTTCTTCATTTGATTTTTCCTTCCTAAATGTAATACTTTGCACTTGTTTTTATAGAATTTCATCTTGCTGATTTCAGACCAATTCTCCAAATTCTCAAGGTTGTTTTGAATTCTAATCCTGGCCTCCAGAGTGCTTGCCATGCCTTCCAGCTTCGTGTAATCCGCAAATTTTGTAAGCATACTCTCCATTCCATTAACAAATCATTAATGAAAATATTGACTAGTACCAGACCCAGGACAGGCCCCTGTGGTACCCCACTACATCCCAGGTTGAGAGTGATAATTACTCTTTGAAGAAAGTCTTTCAACCAGTTATGCACTCACCTTATAGTAATTTCATCTAGACCACATTTCTCTGAGAATGTAATGTGGGATTGTGTCAAAAGCCTAACTAAAATCAAGCTATATCACATCTACATCTTCCTTCCTATATTAGGGTTGCCAACTTTCTAGTCGCACAAAACCAAACCCCCTAGCCCCACCCCTTTCTGAGGTCCCACCCCTGCCCCGCCCCTTCCTGAGGCCCTGCCCCCACTCACTACATTCCCCCTCCCTCGGTGGCTCACTCTCCCCCACCCTCACTCACTTTCACTGGGCTGGGGCAGGAGGTTGTGGTGTGGGAGAGGGTGAGGGCTCCGGCTGGGGGTGTGGGCTCTGGGGATGAGGGGGCTGGG
This sequence comes from Terrapene triunguis, assembly GCF_002925995.2. NCBI lineage: Eukaryota > Metazoa > Chordata > Testudines > Emydidae > Terrapene > Terrapene triunguis. The sequence goes on along the minus strand of NW_020664483.1, from coordinate 15,604,424 downwards.
GTGCAGGAGGGGGCTACAGGCTGGAGGATGGGACCAAGGGATTCAGAGTGTGGGATGGGACTGAGGCAGGGGGTTGGGGTGCAGGAGGGGGTGCGGGTTCTGGGTTGGGGCCAGGGATGAGGAGTTTGGGGTGCAGAAGGGTACTCCAGGTTTGGGGGGAGCTCAGGGATGGGGCAGGAAGTTGGGGCTCGGGGTTGGGGCACGGGTTTACCTCAGGCGGCTCCCAGTCAGCGGCGCAGCAGGGGAGCTAAGGCAGGCGGCCTACCTGCCTGTCCTGGCACCGCGCTGCGCATGCCCCAGAAACACCCAGCAGGTCCAGGTCCTAGGTGGGGGGGTCAGAAGGTTCCATGTGCCACCCTCGCCGCAGGCACTAACACCCCCAGCTCCCATTTGCTTGGAACCGGCCCATGGGAGTGCAGAGCCAGTGGTCAGGGCAGGGGCAGCGCGCGGAGCCCTGTGGCTCCTCCGCCTAGGACCCAGACCTGCTGGCCACTTCCAGGGCGCAGAACAGTGCCAAGACGGATAGGGACTAGCCTGCCTTAGTGCCACAGCACCGCCAACCAGACCTTTAACAGCCCAGCCAGCGGTGCTGACTGGAGCCACCAGGGCAGGGCCGGCTCCAGCATTTCTGCCGCCCTAAGCGATCGGCGGCTGCAATTGGGGAAAAAAAAAAAAAAAAAAAAAGCCGCGATCGGCGGCGGCAGTTCAGTGGTAGGTCCTTCACTCCTAGAGGGAGTGAGGGACCTGCCGCGCCCGAATTGCCGCAGGTGCCGCCCCTCTCCCTTGGCCGCCCCAAGCACCTGCTTGTTAAGCTGGTGCCTGGAGCCGGCCCTGCACCAGGGTCCCTTTTCGACCGGGTGTTCTGGTCAAAAACTGGACACCTGGTCACCCTACCTATATACTAGGCCAGTGACCCGGTCAAAGAAGGAAGTTAGGTTGGTTTGGCATGATTTGTTCTTGAGAAATCAATGTTGGCTATTACTCTCTAAATGCCTGCAAATTGATTGTTCAATAATTGTTCCAATATCTTTCCAGGTATCAAAGTTAGACTGATTGGACTATAATTCCCCAAGTCCTCTTTGCTCGCTTTTGTAAAGATAGGTACACCTCTACCCCGATATAACGCGACCTGATATAACACGAATTCGAATATAATGCGGTAAAGCAGTGCTCCGGGGGAGCGGGGCTGCGCGCTCCGGCAGATCAAAGCAAGTTTGATATAATGTGGTTTCACCTATAACGCGGTAAGATTTTTTGGCTCCCGAGGACAGCGTTATATCGGGGTAGAGGTGTACTATGTTTGCCCTTCTCCTGTCCTCTGGGACCTCACCCATCCTCCATGAGTTCTTAAAGATACTTGCTAAAAGTCCTGAGGTTGCTTCAGCTAGTTCCTTAAATACCCTAGGATAAATTTCATCAAGCCCTGCAGACTTTAATATATCTAACTTATCTAAATATTCTTTAACCTGTTCTTTCCCTATTCTGGCTTTACGTTCCTTTCCCATTGTTGCTAAAATTAATTGTGTTAAGATCTGGTTACAACTAACCTGGTTAGTGAAGACTGAGGCAAAATAGGCGTTAACACCTCAGCCTTCTTGATGTCATCCATTATTAGCTCTCCTTTCCCCATTAAGTAGTGGACCTACACTTTCCTGTGCTTCTATTTATAGAACCTCTTCTTATTGTCTTTTATGTTCCTTGCTAGGTGTAACTCATTTTGTACCTTAACTTTTCTGATTTTCTCCTTATGTTATTCTTTTGTACTCCTCCTTAGCAATTTGTCCATGTTTTCACTTTTTGTGGGATTCCTTTTTGATTTTCAGGTCATTACAGAGCTCCTGATGGAGCTGTTTCCCTATCTTTCCTTGACATTTGGATAGTTTGCTGTTGTGCCTTTAATATTGTCTCTTTGAGAAACTGCCAGCTCTCCTGAACTCCTTTTTTCCTTTAGATTTTCTTCCCAGGGGTCCTTACCTGCCAGTTCTGAGTTTATTAAAGTCTACTTTTTTGAAGTCCCTTGTCCTTATTCTGTTGCTCTCACTCCTTCCTTTCCTTAAAATCTTGAAATCTATCATTCATGAGTAAGGCTACGTTTTAGTCACGGGTATTTTTAGTAAAAGTCATGGACAGGTCACGGGCAGTAAACAAAAATTCACAGCCCGTGACCTGTCCATGACTTTTACTAAAAATGCCCACAAATAAAACTTGGAGGGGAGGGGCTGCCCAGGGGCCCGTGTGTGCTGGGGGAGAGCAGCCAGGGTGCTGGGGGGGGGGGCAGGCGGCGGCGTGCGGCATGGGACCCTTGCTAGTGCTGGAGGGGGGCCGGAAGTGGCACGCCGCCCAGGACCCCTGCTGGTGCTGGAGGGCCGTGGGCAGCGGTGCATGGCCCAGGACCCCCTGCTGGTGCTTGGGGGGAGTGGGCAGTGGCGTGTGGCACGGGACTCCTTCTGGTGCTAGGGGGTGGGTTGGCGGGGCCGGCAGGCTCCCTACCTGGCTCTGCACCTCCCCCACAGCAGCAGCATTTGAGTGTGGGAAGGGGGAGGGGGTTGGAACATGGACAGGGTGAGGTGGGCTCTGGGCAGCGCTTACTTTATTCATGACCACTTCACCCAAATTGCCTTCAATCTTCAGATTCACACCCAATTCCTCTCTGTTAATCAGAATCAAGTCTAAAATGTCTGTCCCCCTGGTTACTTTCTCCACCTTCTGAAACAAGTTGTCCCCAATACCTTCCTGGAACTTATTGGATATTTTGTGTTTTGACATATTACTTTCCTAATAGACGTCTGGGTTGTTGAAGTCCCCCCTTACTATCATATCTTGTGTTTTGGATATTTCTGTTATTTGTACTATAAATGCCTCATCCACCTCCTCTTCCCGACTTGGTGGTCTACAGTAGACCCTTGCCATGATGTCACCCCTTGGTTTTTTTCCCTTTTATCTTCACCCAGAGATCTGTAACTGGTCTGCCTCTCACCTCCTTCTGGACCTCAGAACAAGTATATATATTCTCGATGTTTAATGCAACACCTGCTCCCTTTCCCCCTACCTGTTCTTCCTTTTAGAAGACCACTCAATACCAATATTCCAATAATGAAATTTATTCCACCACATGTCAGTGATGCCAATTAAGTCATAATTTAACTTATGTACTAATACTTCCACTTCTTCCTGTTTATTCCCCATACACCTTGCATTTGTGTGTAGACATCTAAGACATTGAGCAGATTTCCCCATTGTTTTCCCTTATATTGCTCCTATGACCCTATTGTAATTTTCCATCTCCCCACATCTAGCCCTCTGTTAAGATCACCTTTGTTTTAATACCCTACATACAGATGCTCCCCGACTTACGCAAGCGTTCCGTTCCGGAACACCTTGCATAACTCAAATTTTGCGTATACCCGACCATTACGCAAAAAACAACAACAACCCCCCCCAAGCCTCCTATTTCTAGCTTACAGAACTTTTTCCGTAAGTGCAGATTTGCGTAAGTCAGGTTTGCGTAACCCGGGGGGCGTCTGTATGGGCTTTTGTCACTTGTCCTCTTTGAACCTAGTTTAAAGCCCTCCTCTCTAGATTGGTGAGCCAGGGTTCAAAGATGCTCTTCTCCCTTTTGGTCAGGAGGAACTCATCTCTTCCCAGCAGTCCTCCTTCCCGGAACAGCATCCAATGGTCAAGGCAGCCAAAACCCTGCTGTTGACATCATCTGCACAGCCATACTTTTGTCTCCAGGATGTATGCCCTACTTCGGCCCTTACCCTTCATCATGAGGATGCACAAGAACACCACCTTCACCCCGCCACTCCTTCACCCTTACTCCCAGAGTCCCGTAGTCATTGCTGATCTGCTCAGGGTCATATTGGGCGGTATCATTAGTGCTCACATGGATGAGCAATATGGGGTAGTGGTCAGAAGGACAGACGAGCCTCAGCAACCTTTCTGTTCAGCACACCTTCCAGGACATTTCACTTTAAATGCCAGAGAGATCATAGCATGAGCACTGCTATGGGGGTAAACACTGACCATGTTTGGATAATCTAAGGATCTATAGCCCTAATCTTGACTAGCATACCATTTTCAAAGGTGCCTAAGTGACTTAGGAGCACAGGTTCCATTTTCAAAAGTGACCGAGGCACTTTGAAGCCCATCCCATTGACTTTCAATGAGACTTATGACTGGTCTACACTTGAAATGCTAGGGCAGTACAGCTGCACTGCTGTAGCGCTTCGGCATACCCACTCATGACAGTCATGGGAGGTGTTCTCCCGTTGCTAGTTAATCCACCGCCCTGATAGGTCGTAGTTAGGTTGATGGAAAAAATCAACAAGACAGCTTGTGTAAAGTAAGGTCCTGTTCAGCATCCATGAGTCTGTCACATTAAGCCCTGCATTATTTTGTTGTTACTTTATTTTCTTGCCGTTGTTATTTTGATCCAATTAGTCTCTGTAGTTAAATTAGAAGGCATGATTGGGAGACATAAAAAGAATGAATTCCCTTGCTTAATCAAATTTTTGTGTTAAACTCCTGGATTCTCAAAAGGGCAGGCTTGGGCCCAAAAATTTGTTTTCAAACTGACGGAAACAGATGGTAGCACTTGCATATATATATATAGGTCCATTAATAGCTATAAATATATATATATATATATTTATAGCTATTAATGGACCTATCCTCCATGAAGTTATCTAGTTCTTTTTTGAACGCTGTTATAGTCTTGTTTCTGTAACTATCTCAAAAAGGAGCTTTTTCATTTTAAAATAAATTCTTCAGCTTCAATATATTTTTTCTTATTAAATGTTCCTTCAGTCTCATATTAGCTAGAGAAACCCTTCACATCTCACAGTTTTTAATAAATAACCAAAATAAAGTATGGCTTTCCTAAGTGCTACAAAGAGTTCATGTGTATATAATTTAAAGAGGGGAGTGCATTAATATACTTTCCAGCTGTAGGATGAGCCAGTCATTATCATTACAGGTCCCATGCCTCCCTTTATAGCTAAAGTCTCACAAAATGCTGTGCCTCATTTCAGAGGCTGAAGAGCTCTTAAATATTACAGATTATTTATCTGAATAAATTTCAGAGAAAGACCATTGACTCTGCCGCTTTGACACACTCATCTTCTTTGCTATCCCCCCCACTGATCAAGTTTCAGAAGTTTATCAGGATAATAATTTTTTTTAAATGTACATGATCTGCTCAGTTACTTGGGGTGAAATCCTGACTCTGTTAAGCTCAATGAGAGTTTTGCAATTAGCATCAGTGGGGACAGGATTTCACGCTTAGCCTTTATTCTCTTGTGAATTTTCCCACCTACATTCTTACACTAGAAGAGTGCAGTTAGGGTGACTTAAATGTAATGCAAAATTAGCTGACTTTTTGTATTCTTTTATATATAAAGTGTATATATACACTTTTGTATTCTTTTATATATAAAAAGTGTATGTGTGTATGTGTGTGTGTACATATATATATATATGTACTCACACACATACACTTTTTATCTTTATGTTCAGTGGTGCCAAATGGCGATCTTCCACTAATTCATGGGGTGAGACTGTAGTTTTCTGTGAACAAAGGATCATGATCCTTTACTGTAATGAGAGAAAAGAAAAATTCTTAAGCAGCCCTATTGAAAGTTAATTTTTTGTCCTTGAGATAGTCCCTCTATTTTTGAAAAGGAGAGAATGAACTCGGCCGTCTTTCCTGGATACAAGGTTCATGCACCATTTTTGTACTACCCAATGGGTTTTGGTCAGTTATTTTAGTAGTTTCCAGTCCTTCATCTACATATGCTACTAGCCATAATGCCCTGAACAGCCTGGGAATGTGGCCATTTGTTAAATCTTGCTGGTGTCAGCTTTAAATTGTGCCACCTTGAGTTTTAATTTTTATTCAAGTCTAACTATTAGTTTTACTGTTAATCAGAAAAAATTGAAACGGCTCATCTTTATTTGTATTTAATTGATGAATTAAAAGCCAAAAGAGAAATGCACCAAAGAATGTACTAACATTGAGGATGGTGGGTCAGTGAGCTCTAAGGATTACAAGTACTAGCACTTCTAATTAAATCTTAGCTCCACTTTCCTTCATTTTATTTTGGATTTGCAATCAAAATAAAAAAGAGCACTGTAATCCAAAAATCAGTGTTGTACCACTACCGTAAGTGTCATCTGTTGCATTACATCACGTAGTGTTGCATCATCATGAGACAATAATACAACCCAATACAGCTGTATTACAACACACACATGTGTGATAGAGATGTTCATGTGATAAATAACAGAGCCAGGAGATAAATGAATATATTATTACCTTTGCCCTCTGTCCTCTAAACAAACCTCTTGGGTTTACTGAGCCTTCCAATCTACTTTAATCTTCAAACAGCTGCCATTTATTAAAAAACCTGGCTGACACAGAAAGGTTGCCTCTCCACCAAATGTGGGATTTCCCCCACAAAACTTCAGCTGTGCAAGGCCCATGACAGTCAAGGCACAGTCCTACACCAGTGACAGATTGTCTAGACAGAAAGATGGCACCACTTTAAAGTCAATGGAACTATGCCAATTTATACCAGCTGAGGGTCTGGCCCATCATCTATTTACCCCTTTAAGTATTTCGTACCCTGCTTCTAGGACTCAAGATGAGGGGATAGGAGGAACCGACAAAGCTCAGGCTGAATACTACAAATCTACCTATTTATGGGACTAATCTAAAGCACAGTGAAATCAAAGTAAAGGCGCCAATTGGCTTTGAACCAGGCCTTATATGGAGGTCCTTCAATGTTATTGAGTTTTTGAATTACTGACTGTGGAACATTAGGTTTAATATTTCTATGAGATTCTCAAATATTATAGGGGCTTTTGTATTCGGGCTACACTGTGGATTGGCTTGTAGGAAGGCCACTAACCATTGATTGCAATCCTTAATATTTGTACAAGTGCCTAGGGTTCAGGCAGGCACTCTGTGTAAGCTGAAAATGACAGATAAATAAATAAATAAAAACACAGAATAGAAGCACGGAGTCAGATAGTCCCCAACATTGTCCCAATATAAGCAGGATCAAATAAGCCCCCCAGACTGCTAGCACACATGTGGGAATAAGAGCAAAATATATGTGTAGTGGCTAGTTTAACACATGCTCTTACTGTATATGTTTTTGTGTGTGTGTGTGTTTGGCCTGTTTTCTATGTGCTTGTGTGAATTACGACTATAAGAGAAGGAAGGAAACTAGTCCCAACACAGCAAAAAGAACACAGGAGAGCAGAATAAACCAGCCCCAATATACATGTTTTTGCTAAACTAGCAGCAAAAATGTATGTCAGAGCATGCAGGAAACCAATCCCAACGTAGCAAAAGTACATAAACTTTCTAATGATGGCAGAACCTCAAAAGATTTGGAGACTGGTTCAGAGACTGGACCAAATTTCCTGCCCATTCAGGCTCCATAGTCTCCTCCACCACAGCCTGCACCAACCTAGAATAGTAGAACAGGGCACTAGATGGACTACGAACATCATTCATTTGTCCTATGTTCCCGCTCCTGGATTTGTATGTAGGCTCCCTTATGATCTAGATCCAGGCTGGATTTGTCCAGTTCTATGTTATTGGATCCAAACGCCCTGAAGGATAGGTAGTTTTTGGCTTTGGAGTATAGGTTTGGGCCCATCTCTAATAATGTAATACATATTAACTTTGTCACTCTATCCCAAAATGCTTTACAGTGTTAAATAATACAGTTAAAATTAAATAATAGATAAAGGCAGCAGGAGAGAGAAATTAAGACGTATAGGGAAGGGAGAAAAGATGTTTTCAAATTAGATTTGAAATGAGAAGGGGAATCACTGAGGCAGAGAAAAAGCCGAAATCTGATTCAGATGGCAGGAGCTGTGGAGAACAAGGCTCTTGTACCGAGAAGGGTGAGATTTTCTGAAGGGATTGAGTGAAGGCCAATGCTAAAAATAACAGGCCAGATTCTTGTGTCAGTTACACTGGTGTAAATCTGCAGTAACTAAGATCAGAATCTAGCCTAATATATTTAAAATGACAAGTACATTTTTCAATAGAAGATTTTGTAGAGATTGTTATGATGCAACCAACCAGAAACTGGTGCCACATTCAAATAAAACACATCCCTCTCTATGTATGGTCAGTCACTGTGACAGACGGACTTTAACCTGTCAATAATTCATACTTGATACAGAGCAGAAATACTGATAATGGAAACTATACATAAGTGTAAATTCCATTGCTTTAAAGACAGACTAGGCTTCAGTCTATCTAGCACCTGGGGTTATCAACAACTGGCACGAAAACCATCCAAACACCCTTGACCCTTTAAGCTGACTAAGGTGCAGGCAAGGAGCATGAAATGCTAGATTTTGAAAGAGGAAATTGGGAAATAACTCCAGAGCTTGACACAGGGATGTTAGATGATATTGGGGACAGCTACCTTTGAATGGAGAACAGAATCTCTTCCCCTCTTCCCCCACGCACTGATGGTACATCGAGTCAAATATTACATTGTTGAAATGCTAATCTTGACTGTCAGGCATGATGTGAAAATTAATTCTGCCACACCTTTCATACCAAACATGGCCATGGACACACGGAAGGTGTGTGTCTGACCACTATGGTGACTGGGAGGGTCATGGAAGAGAAAAGGTAAATTTGCTCTCTAGAAATGTAAAACTCCGTTACTTCCCTGCAATCAAGCCAATTCTATCTGTCAGATTCACTGAGTGTAAGACTAGATATATATGTTGTTTAATTAGTTTTAATCTGGTCTTCTTTCTCTATTCTTAATAAATCTTGTTTTAATTAGGGTATTGGCAACTCAGACCTTGATTCTCATTCATACCACTCTGGCAGTATAAAAGGTCCTTCAAGTGCACACAAATTACATCAGTGTAACTGAGAATTCAGGCTTTAGACTGTTTGGGAATTTCATGCATATCATCCCAGAAAGATAAAACGGCCTTTTACCTCCAAGAAAAGATAGTGAAGGGAAGGTGGCAGAAATCTCCTTCCCCTTCTTGGGATCCACAGTCAAAAGGACCCAGGCTATCGACTCCTAGCGATAAGGTGCATCTCTTTCAGGACTGCAGTCCCAGAGACACATATGCAAAAAGTCTAATGACCACGGATGAGGACATGAGCTGTGTAAATTGTCATAACTCTATTGAAGTCATGCTTTCTCCTCATTCTAGGATCTCAGGCATTGAGGCTGATTTACACCAAATGAGGATCTGTCCCCTGCCAGTTTAAGGGGCCAAAGGCAACACTTACCAATGTATCTCTGCTAACACAGTATCTCTAGTACCTTTGTTATCTATGTATCCCTTCTGGTGCTGTTTCAAAAGGAAAAGTAAGAGAATTCAAGACCAGTGGCCAATATTCATCACTGATGTAACACCAAAGGAGTTATGCCAGGAATTAATCTGGCCCCATATGTTTGAGATTGCAAACTGAGACATCATATAAATGTCCCTCTTTTAAAATGCTCTGTACCACACAATCACTCTTAGAGTGGTTGCTCTAGAGCAGGACTGTGGAATCCAGTTAGGTGGTGTGGTGTGGCTTGCACTTAACTTGCTAGATTCTACATCTGTTTGTTGGATAAATACAGGATTTTAGACTGCAATGCTGACAAAGGGCATCCTTTGGTGCAGGTTAAATCAGACCCCTGTGCAGATGCACAAGGGAGGATGAAGGTGAAAGGAGCCTTCCTCCCACTGTGCAAGTCCCAGGCACAGTCTCAGTGCTTTGATTAGTGCAGACACTGCTACCAACTACCATACTCTGGGATGGATGCAAGCCACCACAGAGAGCACAGGGAGGGGCAGGTGAGAAACAGGGCCACGGTCCCACCCACCCAGATAACCAACTGCGGACAGAAGAGCATGCTGATAGTGGAGCAGGTGTGTTCTCCTGCACACCTGATAATTTCTGGAGACATTGTGCCTTCCTAGGGTATAGCATTTCTCACAGGCTTGTGCCTTAAAGAAACAATCTGGCCCTTAATCAGTGCTTACCTTCATTTTAAAACACAAAGAAAAAGCAAAGACATAGGGCCAAATTCACACCTGGTGAAAATGGATGCAAATCACCTGACTTCAGTGGAGTGGCACCAGTTCACACCAGGTCTGGATTGTCCCCTAAACTCTGTGTATTTGACTGAGTTCTATATACTTCTTCCAAATAAATGTTTTATTTTACTTTGCTGACCCTTATGGAAAAGGCCTACCAAATTTTTTTTTATGAATGAAATCAATAGTTATATAGAATTTAGGCATCTAAATCTGCCTGCTAGGTTTCTACAGACATTGTTCTACTAACATACAGAATTGGGTTTAAAGAGAATGTTATCCTTTTTATAGAATTTTCAAATCAACCTACAGATTTTAATAGAAAATTATCTCTCTCATGTGGAATTCTATAGGTTGGTTTAAAAATTCTATAGAAAGGTGACTGTTCTCTATTAAATTCTAGAGGACTTTTCCATAAAGAGATTTTATGCCACTTGTGAAAGCCAAGCCTGATTCAACTAAGTGCATGCTGGGTAATCCAAAACACAAATAAAAGCCCTGGGCCAAATTTTACATTGACTTATTTACATTGACTTTAGTGGAACTTGCATAGGAATAGCTGAGAGAAGAATCTGAAATTCTCGGGTGCATGTTCTATAGAGATGATGAACTATAGGCATCACTTCCCAAACATTAAAGCCCTGGCCCATTGAAATCAATGGCAAAACTCCCATTGATTTAATGGAGCCAGCATTTCACCCTAAATCTTCAAAACTATTCACCTTCTGCTTATCTTAAATATTTTCTACCAACTTTTGTTTCCAGACTGGAAGAGCTGTATCTCCTACAATACACACTAACAGCTTTTCTCTCTCTCTCTTTTCCAAGATTACAGATAAAAGAGGTGTTGAAAATAAACTAGACCAGATGGCCATGGGATTACATTACTTATTTAATGCCTCAAATACCATTTCTCTTCTAATATGATAAGACATTTCACATGTACAAGTTTTTCTTTCACATTAGTGAGTTCATTTCAATAAATTCAATATGCATATCACTAATTTGAAATGAAAAATTGAACATACAGCTCCTGCAATTAAGTAGGTGCTGTAGATATTTTTAATCTCTATTAAGAATTTACCTCTCCTTTTGCCAACTTCCACTACCAAAATTGTAAGCTCTTTCAGGCAAGGACCATCTCTTTTGTTCCGTGTTTGTACAGTACCTAGCACAATGGGGTCCTGGTCCATGACTGGGAATCCCAGGTGCTACTGCAATACAAATAATGAATAATAAGAATGATGGTAATAATGACTAACGACAGGGCTATTACAACAGAGAATCTGTTAATACAAACCTTAAGAGGTACTAATAAGATAAGCCCTTTTAGGGGTTAAGCCATATACAATATGCACAGAAATGCTGTTCTTGTGTTTGAAATCAGAGTAAGCTGTACTTGCTGTGCTCATGTTCACTTTTAACTCAGCGTTGGAAAGTAATGAGAAGGTTTCTGCTTCTTCTCAAAATGTCACTTCTCTTTTCATCAACTCAAAGCTGCAGCATCCATCATTATTTGTCATCAGAGTGCTTGTATCTGGCAGTGGTGGATGAGAGTACAGTAACTATGGACTAACAGACTTTGGAAATGTGACTTGCATCAAGTTGATTGAATTCAAAAAGAATATTTCATTGTTGCATAGGATTTATTGCTCCATTGGTCATTATATTATGTTCCCATTCTGATGGGACAGCCACACAGACATACCCTGGAAAAATAGCGTAAAGCCACTCCACACCAAGTAACTTGACAGCCCAATTTCTGCCAGCAGCAAAAAACCAACAGAACAATAAATCTGCAGCTGGTCTAGTTGTGAAGGTGTGAAGTATGGGGACAGGGACGTCGTCTGGGTGGGATTTGCACCTCAAAATAAGCATATTCTGTATTCAATGCAACATATGTGGTTCATTTTGGCCAAAATCTATATGAAGTTCTGCACACAGCACCTGTACAACCTTAGAGGTATAATACGTAAGACATACAAGTATATGCAACTGCTGCTATAGGCTGTTATTGGTCTGTGTAAAAGGAAGTATTGCATAGGTGAAACTACAAACATGTGTTGGAGGAGGACCAGGAACTAGAATTTTACTCAACAAAAAAGCTGAACTCAGATGAGAGGCATGCTTTTTAAAAAATTAGTCTTGGTCTCTGTTGCACTTGTTCATTTCCTTTCTCCTTTTTACTTCACTCTATCTTTTCCTATGTCTTTTTCAGTTTATTCCTCCCATATCATTTTTCTATATCATGCACTATTTGCTCCTCCTTTCCTTCTCTGTCCTCTCCAACCTCTTTTCTTTCTTTCCCTAGCCTGTGTTTTCTTCCTCCTTCCCCCAAGTTTTCAGTAACTTCTTTCCCTCTCTCATGTTTTCCTTCTCCGTCTCTCTGTACTCTCCACATCTTTACCTTTCCTCACATTAAAAGTTCTTACACACATTCTCCGCCCTCACCCATAAGATCACAGAGGTTTTCTCATGTGTCCCATCCCAAAACCTCTCTCTCTCTCGTGCTTCCCACCCACACAACCGGGATACCCCCACATTAAACAGAACTCTCGTCTTTTCAAACCCATCACTTTAACCTTGACCTAGAACTGCAATGCTCTTCAGGCGTATGGTGCTTGGGCCTCTAACTTTCAAGTTAATCAATGTAAGTGCTGGAATCTGACATGCAGATCCATTTGCAGGACCGAGGCCTTAAGATCACTCAGTCCTTCGTGGGATTGTCCACAACAAAACCAGCCTATTCAGAGTTTGCTAAAACTACAGCACAGACTTTGTGCAGATTATGATCAAAAGTCAACAACCTTTTTAAACTGAAGCCTTGCTATCTGAGATGAAGCATGATACTAGAAAGGCTACTGCTGCTTCAAATGATGGGCTCCTTTAATCACTTGATTCAGTTCCCACTGAGATCAATGAGAGCCTTTCCATTGACTTTGATGGAACTTGGATGGAATTTTCTAGCTGAAGATAAGGAAGCAAAGCCTAAACCTAATGGGCCAATATTCTTCTCTCAGTTACAGTGTGTATGAATCTTAAGTCGTTCCACTGAACTGAAGACAAATGCCAGGTTTACAGTGGTGTAAATGAGAGCAGCATTTGACCCAAGCAGAGGTGCTGAATTCAAATCCTGTTCAAGATCACTTCTTCTGCAAGTGAAATGCAATGTGGCCTTTCAAACTTTGGCAAGCTATATAGTGCAGTATGTGTTCCTGGAGAGGCAAAGATAAACAAGGGAACTTAACACAGTTCTGGAATAGAGACAGGCTCCTTATATTGCAATAAATATTAGCCATGCATCCTGAAAAAAATGGGGAAGGACTTGAGGCCAGCTTTTGATATGCACTTAAAAACTTTTGACATCTTTATGAACAGAGGGTGCACAGAGAATCTTGCTGAGAGGCTAAATCTCATATGGAAGGAGGACTATTTGTGCAACGAAAGACTGCTTATGTAAGTAAAGCTGTTCAGAATACAGCCTTGTGTGTCTGTGTTGAACTTACATCATAAAAATTGATTAGGTATTAATTATAAATGTTTTTAAGGGTAAGTAAGTGAAGAGTGCCTTTCCATAAGCCTCCTTTCTGCAGATCCAGTAGCATAAAGAGTGTCTTGGGGCATCCTTAAGCAGGCATCTAAGGATTCCCTCAGCATAAGGGAATACTCAGTTACACCAGCTTAATGCAGCTTAGTCTCCCAACCCTCAGGCACTTGGGGCACGGAGGGGGCATACTAGCAAGGGATCCCAGCAGTCCAGAGATCCTGGGGACAGCTCATACGGAGCTGTTCCAGCCAGCGTAGGTTAGAGCAGCCCTGGATTGTGGGGAGCACAATGGTACCACCACCTCTGCCACTCTCCCCACCTCCAGCTCCATGGCACATTTGATGATTGAGCCCATTATGTTTAATGAAAGAAAAAAAGACTCAATCCTTCAACCCTTACTTATGTAAACAGTCCTATTGGGCTAGATCCTGAAGTCCTTACTCAGTCCTTGTCATCAATGAGATTTTTGTCTGTGCAAGGATTGAGTAAGAATGTCTAGATCTGGCCCACTGATGATACAAAGTTGGGAAGCATCATCAATACAGAGGCGGAGCAGAATGTTATACAGGAAGATATGGGGTACTCTGAAGACTGGATGACAGAAATGGGAAGAAATTCAATAGTACAAAGTGCAAGGTCATGCATTTCGCATCCAATAATAAGAATTTCTGCGCCAAGCTGGGGGGTTCATCAGTAGGATGTGACAGATAACTAGAGAGACCTGGGAGTGTAGGTTGATCATAGTATGACTATGAGTCACCAGTGTGATGTGGCTATGAAAAAGGCAAATGTGACCCTAGGATGTAGTAGGCAAGGCATTTCCAGTAGAGATAGAGAAGTATTAATGCCATTGTACAAGGCACTGGTAAGACCTCATTTGGATTGTTGTGTGCAATTATGGTCACCCATGTTCAGGAAAGATTAATTCAAACTGGGACAAGTGTAGAGAAGAGCTACTCGGATGATCACGGGACTGGAGGATATGAACATGAGAAGAGAGTGGAAGAGGTTGGCTTGTTCAGTCTAGCAGAAAGAAGGCTGAGAGAGGATATGACAGGGGAGTAAACACCAGGGAGGGTGAAGAGCTGTTTAAGCTAAAGGACAATGTTGGACAAGAACAAATGGATATAAACTGGCCATGATCAAATTCAGGCTTCAAATCAGAAGACTGCTTCTAAGCATCAGAGGGGTAAAGTTCTGGAACAGCCAGGAGTTGTTGGGGCAAACAATTTAATTAGTTTTCAGAATGAGCAGGGCAAATTTATAGTGTGATTGCATGATGGTTTCTTGTGACGGTAGGGGGCATGACCCAGCAGCCCTGGGGCTCACTTCAAATTTATTTCCTATGTTCCTAAAGCTCATGCTTCAAGGTTTCAGCTGGCCACCTTCAGGGGTCAAGAAGGGATTCACACACACACACACACACACACACACACCCCGAATGTATTTTGGAAGGTTTTTTTTTTTAATCTCCTTGCTCTGAAGCATCAGGGATGGCCATGGCTGGAGATGGGACACTGGGGAAGGGGCCAGGGCTCTCAGATGGCTCTCTCTCAGGTGCTTGGCTGGCAAGTTCTTGCTCACATGCTCAGGGTCTAATTTATTGCCAGATGTGGGGTCAGGAAAGAAGTTTCCCCCAGATCAGATTGGCAGTGACCTTAGGGTTTTTTTGTCTTTCTCTGCAGCCTGTAGGTGTGGGTCACTTGCCAGGATTATCTGGGTATATCTGGGTT
Organism: Terrapene triunguis; assembly: GCF_002925995.2. Classification (NCBI taxonomy): domain Eukaryota; kingdom Metazoa; phylum Chordata; order Testudines; family Emydidae; genus Terrapene; species Terrapene triunguis. Next base: position 15,589,055 of record NW_020664483.1, on the reverse strand, counting down.
AATCATTTCCCTGCCATTGTGGGGATCTTGGGTACTGGAGCACCTCGGTCCCTCCTACTCTCTGCCTGTGGCATATAATATCTAGTCTCCTGTGAGCTGCAACACTTTGGTCTCATTTTGGTTGTTGGGTTTAGCGTGCAGGTGCTGGTGGTCTGTGATAGACTAGTTGATCTAGTAATCCTTTCTGGCCTTAAACTCTCTGACTCTGATGGAACCACTCCCATAAGTTAGGGCTGCAGGGTGGGGTCTAAAGTTTGTGCATTTCAGAAGAAATGCTTCTATTTGCTGAAGACACGTCTTTCAGCTGAGAGGTATGTAAAATGTTGGTCAAAATGTGGTCTCTCAAAGGAATGCTTCACATGACCCTGGTGTAGCTGTGGACTGAAGGTGATTTGTCTCTAGTATTCCAATTATGCACAGCTTAATTATCTGCTGACTAATTGCACTTGCCTTCTTGAATGTCCCCAGGTAATAGGAGCAGTGTTTTTTGTTTGTTCATTGGGCCATGAAGGCAAGTCACTCAATAGCTCATCCTTTCTGGTAGTGTTCAGACAAAGGGCCTGTTCAGAAGAAAACAAAATCCTGCACAAAATCTATGTTAAAATAAAAACAAAAAACTATAACACACACAGTGTCCCTGACTCAGATCTCCCTGCAGTAATTAATATGTACCAGTCTCTGTGGGATTTATTTATACCCCAGGGAAGAAACAAAACTTTTTCACAGTTTAGTTTAAAATTTTTAATGTCAGAAAAAGTTGCAGGAATATGAGGTTAATCCTGACTGAGATACACTAGCTACCTAGATCATCACATCTTGGAGGTGAGAGAGGGGATTAAAGTCAGAAAGTATCTTTGAGCTACTTTCATTGCAGAGTTCTTAAATAAAACAAGAGCGTGTCGATTAACTGAGGTGGCATGGCCAGGGAAGAACCACTCTGCAAAGCAGATTGGTAGGAAAATACCCACTGCTGATCATGAATCCACCATAGGTTCCTGCTTCATGCTGGGAAACCATGAGGAGAGCCAGATTTAGGTGTGGAGGTCTTGGCAAAACAGCTCCAGAGGCTGGCAGGGATTACAGGGATTAGCACCTAGGAGCTAACCCTTCAGAACATGCTCCAGTCCCTCACAGATATTCAAAGTGCATAATTAAGACAAAGTGCAAAACCCCATCCTTTAAAGGGGAAATCAGCTGTTGCACTATATCTATCCAACACATGTGCTACACCTAGGGCAAACCAATGGGATGAACTACATTTTCAGGTGAGATGATACCATGGGGCAAATCTTCATCCTTTCAGGCTTGTGAGTCTTCAGAATACTGGTGGATGTTCACCAATCTTTGACAAGCAAAAACCTTTATGAAACCTATGATGATACACATGGGATATAATATGCACAATTCAGCACATCCCGCTTCCTGAAAATACACCTTGGCCCAGCAGAGTTAAATCCCAGATATTAATGCTTCCGTTACTCTACTGTAGCTAAAAATAATTTAAAAAATAAATTTAAAAGAGGAAGTTACTTACCTTTTGCAGTAACAATGGTTCTTCGATTTGTGTCTCTCTTTGGATGCTCCACTGTAGGTGCGCTTGCGTTCCTGCCCTGATGATTGAAGAACATTGGTAGCAGTGTCTGTTAGGCCCGCACATGCGCTGTCCCTCCTCGTGCTTTGCCACGAGGTTAACCAGTGTTGTGCAGGTGAAACCTCCTCAGTTTCTTCTCCACTGCAGAGTCCCTGACAAGAACAACAAAGTAGAGGGGTGGAGTGTAGGTCGTGGAGCACCCATAGGAACACACATCTCGAAGAACCATGGTAACTGCACAAGGTCATGACCCTTGCATGTATACCTCTGATCAGTGGAAGAAAGTGAGCACACACTTTCCTGACCACTCTGAGTTCAAGGAGGTTGATATGAAGACATGCCTCCATGAGTGACTACGTGCCTTGTGTCGTGAGGTTGTTGAGATGTGTTCCCCATCCTAAGAGGGATGTGTCAGTAGTGAGGAGTAGTGACGGCGAGTGCTGTGCGAACAGGATTCCCATGCAGACGTTTTCTGGGTCCTTCCATCAGTTCAAGGATTGTTTGACCTTGGTAGGTAATGATAGAAGTTTGTCTAGACGATCTCTGTTTGGCCTGTAAACTGAGTTGAACCATGACTGGACACACCTCAAGTCTGGCATGAGCAATCACAAATATGCCCACAACATGCCCCAACAACTGAAAGCAATGTTTGGTTGATATTTGAGGGCTGGTTTGCACTCTCTCTCTGAGTACGGACAGATTGAGGAATTGATGTTGTGGGAGGAGTGCTCTTGCTCAAAGAGAGTCGAGATTAGCTCCTATGAACACTAATCTCTGTACTGGGGTTAATGTTTTTTGGATATTGATTTGTAGGCCCAGGCTTCTGAATAAGTCCATAGTCATGTAAGCGACCCGTAGATCTTCGTCAAACGAATGAGCCCTGAGGAGGCAGTCGTCCAGATAGGGGTAGATTAAAGATGAGAGGCCACCATGGAGAGGACCTTGGAGATTACTCTGGGAGACAATGATAGCCCAAAGGGGAGTATCCTGTACTGGTAGTGGTCCTGTCCTAGGGTAAATCTGAGGAACCGTCCATGGGAAGGTACGATTGAAATATTGAAATAAGCATCTTGAAGGTCGAGGGCTGAGACTCAGTCTCCCTGTTCCAAAGCTGGAATAATCGTCACTAGAGTGACCATCTTGAATTTTTAGCCTTGACAAACTTGTTGAGTGCTCTGAGGTCCAGTATGGGTCTCCAACCCCCCTTTTTTTCCTTGAGTATCAGGAAGTAATGAGAGTAAAAACCTTTGCCTCATACTTGCTGAGGTACTGGTTCTATGACTCCCACATGGAAGAGGTGCTCTATCTCTTGTTGCAATAAACTGTTGCGAGAAGGGTCCCTGAAGAGGGATGGTGAAGGGTGTTGTGCTGGGGAGGGAGGTGAAATGAATGGGATATTCATTGTGGATGATTTCTAGCACCCATTTGTCAGATGTTATCCGTTCCCAGGTGCCTCAGAACAGAGCAAGGTGGCACCCAAAGGGTTGTGAAGGGTTGGTCAACGTCAGGTGGCATTGGAGGAAGTGGTCTGTTGGCGCCCTTACCAATTGGTCAAAATTGATGTTTGAAGTGGATGGTTGGGAAGAGGAAGGTTGTGGGCCTGATAGCTTGTTCTTTGAGAAACTGGACTTTTTCTTTTGTGACTCATAAAAACGTTGAGATTGATAGTGTGCTATACACAATTTAAGTGAGGACTGAGGACTATTTTCTTTTCTGTCCGGGTGTATAAATCCACAATGACTGAAGGATCGTCCTGGAGTCTTTGAATGTGTGAAGGGATGTGTCTGTATTTTCTGTAAATAATTTGGTGCCTTTAAAGGGAAGATTCTCCACATTGTCTGTAATTCCTTGGGGAAGCCAGATAAAGGTAGCCAAGAGGCTCATCAAATCACGATTTCAAGCGCTGATTGAAGTGCCGTCTTGGGCTCCAGTTATCCTTCATTAATAATGGCCCTAAACTGAGCTTTGTGTGATTCCAGAAGCTGATCAATAAACAAATTGTGTTTGGAATAATTGAAGTAGTTATGTTTTGCTGTTAGCGCTTGGTAATTTGCAATGCGGTGGCTGAAGAATAAGCCTTTCTTCCAAATAGGTCAACATGTTTCCAATCCCTATTGTATGGGATGGACTTCATCTGGTGTTGACGACCTCTGGAGTTCACCACATCCACAACAATTGAATTAGGGGGTGGATGGGAAAATATCTGTATCCTTGGCTGGGATGTAGTATTTCTTATAGGCTTGCTTACAGGTTGGCGCGACCAATGCAGGGGTCTGTCATAAAAGCTTGGCTGGATCCAAGAGAGCCTCATTAATTGGGAGGGCTACTCTGGATGAAGAGGAGTGCAAAATGTCATCCGTTTATGGTGTGATTCTTTTACCTCCTCTGGAGGTAATTGCAGAGTGTCTGCCACCCTCTTAGCTAGGTCTTGAGTTTAAAGAGTTTAAAGTAGTCTGTTAGAGATGGCAGAGGAGGCATCACTGCCTTGTCTAATGAAGGAGGAAGAGATATTGGTTAGTTATGTGTCCTCTTCATTGAGGTCAGCCTCCTGTTCCTCCTTCATCTTTTCAGGAGGTTCAGAGGCTTTGGATGCAGAGGCTGATGGAAGGTGCCTCGATTCATGGTGGGCCATGATAGATGTTCACCTCCTTTGGATGTGGAGGGCTGTGGTGAAGATTCCCATCTTCTGAGTGAATCCTGGCACAGGTCTGAAGGAGGTTGGAGAGTTGCCTCCATTAGATGGATTTTAAGTCTAAGCTCCTTATCCCTTCGAGATCACGGCTTCAGTTGCTGACAAAAAACACACTTCTGGCGAATGTGGTTTTCCCTGAGGCAATAGACGCATTCAGAATATCCATCTGTTACAGGACTGGCCTCTTTACAGGAGAGGCACCTCTTAAACCTCGGTGAACCAGGCATACCCCACACCAGGGTAGTCACCAGGGGAAAGAGGAAGAAGTAGATTTAAAAAAAAGAGACCTTTAAAAAAGAAAATCAAAAGAAACTCTAAACTAACAAATAAAGAAAGATTAGTGATTATTTAAGTTTGAACAACTGTGTTAATGATCTGACAAATGGACAGCTATAGCTCCGTCTCTAGGCAGGGGCAGTTCAGAAGGAACTGAGGAGGGTTCGTGCACGCAATGCTGGTTAGCCTTGTGGCAGAGCATGAGAAGGGACAGCGCATGTGCAGGCTGAACAGACACTGCTACCAAACTTCTCCCATCAGCAGCACAGTGAAGCAAGTGCACCGACCATGGAGCACCCATAGGGACACTACTCGAAGAAGAAGGCAATGATGCTCCCTGGAAGGGTTAGTGTAGCAATCCAGCAAACATTTTATTAGAATACAAAAGGCACATTTAGCTGAGTATATTTTCCCAGCTTTTCCCAACAAGACATTACTAGAGAGGAAACACTGCAGAGGATGAGAATAAGAATACAGCTGAGTATATGAGTATGTGAGTACAGGCTGGAGACTCTAGGATGATGGATACGAGCTGGGCATTGACTAAAATGTCAACAGGGCTTCAGTTTTATAGCAGCAATTTGCATGATATTAGTCAGAAATCAATACTTGCAATCTAAATTTTGTATATCGTCAGTTGAAATTTGATGTCTGTGTCTCTTTCTTGGACTGATTTTTCTTCTGCAATCAGCATGATGAAAAAATAATGCTTATAAATTAAGTCAGAGCTCCCTGCCAGCTGAAAAGAAGCTAGAACTGCTGGCTGGAAACGGGCAGATGCAGGGGGTCCAAGTTTTCATGTTATCTTAGACTGTAATAATTAGCTCCCACAATGCTAATAAGCAAGTTTAACTGCACTGGACGTGGTTTAATTCCCATTTGGCATTTGGGGATTCAAATCCTACATAGGAATAACACGAACAGAACATTTCTACAAAGGGAAGGAAGATCTAGAAGCTCAAAGAACATGACTGGGAACCAGAATACCTATTCCCAGCTCTTCTGTGCACTTCCTTGAGCAATTTACTAAACCTCCTGCTGTGACATTTTGTCCATCTGTCAAATGAGCATCATACCACTTCCCTGCCTCCCAGGGGAGCTGTGAGACTTAATTCATTTAAGCCCCGTAACTACCGCTCTAACCAAAACAATCACTAGTAAATAAAATACAGCAACAAGGACTCTTTGCACTGTGTAAATTGCAAGTGGTCTCCAAGCAGGCTGAGATAGACAGGGGAGATTCTGCTTGTACAGAGCAACTTTCCACCAGTGGACAGCTGGTGGAGGTGACTCCACTGACTAAACTCCACCTCTTGACAAAAGGAGACGAGGTGTGTCAGGGTGTTCTGGGGCTGGGATATGGGTAGGGAGGGGCGGAACAGAGTGGAGTGGGCTCCACTACAACTCATTCTCCACTGGCATGAGGTCCCTGTGGGTTCTGACACCAGTGGCATAAGTTAAAGCTGCTCTCTGGCAGCATCATACGCATCTACATTCTCATCGGGTCCTGACATGTTAGGAACCAGTCCATAGTTACATTGCTCATTGATTTGCTTTTACTGAAATAAGGGTATAGTTATGTTATTCCTCACTTGCGTATTATTGATACCATTTATGTGATGCCCTAGAAAATGCTCGCTGGCAGCTTATTATAGAGTTAATTTACAATAGGCAACTTGGATTGTGTTTATGATCAGAGAGTATCTGTGTGGTAATATGCTCCTGGAAGAGACTAAAACTAAGCCATACCTTCCCCCTGAGAGGTACCCTGCTGAAATCACAAAAGTCTAATGGAGCAACAAATGCTTTGTTTGCTCTGATGCCTGCAACTGACCAGAGCTACCCTCACTGGGAGACAGTGCAGCAGAAAATAGAAATTACGGGGGAAAACCTGTGAAACACATGATAGGACAATTTCAACTAGCTGAGAGTAACAGGGAAATAAAGACAATTATAAAGTGCAGTATTAAGAGACAAACGTTGCATTTTATAACCTCAATTTTATACTAGACTTATCTATAAATGTTTCTTGTTTCAGGCATCAGTGAAATTCTACAATGCATGTTCAGGTTCTAGGACACGGTGTTGCTCTATTTAGTAGTTTTTAGCAAAAGGGAGCTGATATCTATTTCAGAATTGTAATCCATTTATATGTGGTTAATTCTCAATCCCTTGTAAATGGTAGTTATGAAAGAAAATGTTAGAGGGTTTCTTAGGAAATCAATACTTTATTATACAATAATTGCATCTGCACGTTTAATGTTCTTCATAAGACTTAAAAAGAATGAAATAGGTTGGTAGGTCAGATGATGCAAATGGTGGTTGCATGACCTGGAAAGTCATCAAGAATCTGAGGCCCAGTAAAGTGCCGAGATGCCATTAAAACATTTTTGCAAGTGCAACTTTTATTATGGAAACCAAACTGCTAGTACATCTGTGGAGGTGACACTTTGGCCCAGCACTGAATATAAACCTGGTCACAGTTATAATTGAAATTGCTGCTTCATTGTTCGTCCAAGAGCTTTGATTATTCATTTGCTGCATGATTTGTTTCTTTTAGGAATAGTAGTTGAAATTTGTTCTCCCGTATCTTCCCCTGGCTCATTCTCCAGTTGGTCCAGCTTTCAACATAGGAGTCAGTGAGGAGCTAGTGGTAGGGTTATAAACCCTGGAGACAGGATATAGCTGAAAAATCATTCTTCCAAGAATTTCTGGGTCACTGTCTAATTGATACTAGTATTGGCATGCTTCACATTCAAGCATGTTCCAACTCCACAGGCAGTTCTTATTCTGCACCCAGCCATGTGTGACTACTCTAGGCAGTAAGCTGGAACCCAAAACAACACTGCCATATCAACCTAAAACTCTCCAGCCCCGAGAATTTTTACAACAAAACAGAAAAAACAGTTGTTTCTCCACTATGATCATCAGCAACATGTTTATTTTTTTTTAAACTGCACACTTTTAAAGGCAATGGGCCACGTTCCTTAGAACAATAATTTGCAAAGAAATCACAAGTATTTCAAGATACTGTGGGTTTTTTTATGGGCCTCTGCAGGATCCAAAAGAAATGAGTTGTAAGTCTCAGTACATTATAAGGGGATTCCTTCTATGTCCACAAACTGTAAATCCTTCATTAACAGAAAAGCATTTCGAAGGAAATGTTTGTACTATCATTTTTGTCAAAGGGTGAATGAGAAATTGCTACCAATTCATAAAACAAACCTGTTATTTAAAACACAATAAGGGGAGATGCAACTGGGTTTTCCCGAGAAACCTAAAAGTTGATACCATATGATCAACATGTAAATTGATTTTATAAAAATCAGATGAGTATTAAATATTATATCAGCTATAGCTGATCCTAATTGTTTGTTTCTGGCAAGTGTGTGTGTGTGTGTGTGAGTGTGAGAGAGAGAGAGAGAGAGAGAGAGAGAGAGAGAGAGAGAGAGAGAGTTTTCACTTCCGTGCTTCTGTTATGATTTCTGGCTGGCTGCCTGCAGACAGGTCAATGCACGTCTGCTTTAGTACAGCAGCCATACACTGATTTATGTGTAAAATGGGGTGTTTGCAATGGGAAGGGGTAGGAACTTAATTTTTCATGTGAAAGCTTAGGCTCTGCTGAATACAGCAAAATCCCAAGACATGGAATTCCTGGTTGTTTGGGGTTTTTCTTTTTTCAATAATAGATTTCCCTGGCCCTTGCCCAAGCGTAGCAAATAGTGATCCTTTCCCTTACCCAGGGTGGGCTGGAACTGCGGACATTACTACTTGAAGAACGTAAATGTTGGGATAAGCACCTATACATTTTTCTATTCTTCACCACAGTACGTTCCATAGATCCTACAAGGGGATCTTATCAGCTGAGTGAAGGGAGTGAGGGAAAATAGATTTGTGTAACAAATAGGTGAGCAAAAATAACTATGCACAGTTTCCTGACTGACTGAGGCACTCTACAGTGCAGCCATTCTCTGAACTACCATGTCAGATAAGGGTTGCCCATCCACTTTGAAGTGTTTTGTGAAGGAATGCACAAAGGACCAGGTGGCCACCTTGCATTTTTTCTCTTAAGGGAATGTCACCACCCAAAAGATCACTGCTGCTTTTAGGGAGTGAGGCTTGTATGTAGAGGATGACAAGCTCTTTTCCTTGTATGCCTCAGATATATGCCTTGTGATCCATCCAAATATTGAAGACTTCTTGTCCCTTTCAGCCAGCTGATAGAGCACACAGCATTAGTCTTGCCTAGATATATTTTCCCTGTTGTGAGGACATCCACACTGCATCATAGCTCTCCCACTGGACAAAATGGCTTAGAATAGAAGATTACAGTGCTATATCCTGTGATTGATAGCATAAGGAGTTGGTTCTAGGCTGAATGATGGGATTGTTCAAGAACCACCTTGTGAGTATTGACAGATAAGGAATACAGAGATCGTTTTCTCAGGAGTCATAAGCAGTTTCATGGGACAGCATTAGCACCATGATTATGTCCAAGGTGGAGCCGTGTATATCCAAAGATACAGCCAAAAGGCTGCTTGGAGAAATCTCAGTGTCTGGATGAAGGGTTGGTATAGGAGCAATTTTGATAGCTTTGCACCACCTACACAGAGATGATCTTCTAGGGGTGGTCAATGCAGTCTGTAGGGCTACTTTGCACTGGTGGAACAGTTCAAATACAGATATAACACAGCCCAGGATCTTGACACTCATGTCCATAAGTGACCTACACTTTGAAGAAGTATGTACCTTGTAGACACAAATGTGAATGAACATGAAAGAGAGAGAGTGATATCTCTGGTAGGAAAATTCCTTCATATTCAACTAACCATCACATACATATAGCTCAATTAAAATATATATAGTTAATTCTCAGTGGGACAGGAAGGGAAGTTTCCAAACATAGAGGAAAGTTCACAGACAAAAAAACAGGTTTTACTTTCTGCTGCTCAGTATAGCAGAACATATTTTAAAATAAATTCCAGTACTGCCAATCCTAAGTGTTCAAAAAATCACCAATCAGGACTCTCAAAAAATCATGCGATTTCATTTTTTAGGGATATTCTTTCTATTTGCCTCTTGGTTTTTGAGCCTTTAGTGTTTACATTTTTCAGCTTTTCTCTACAGCCCAAAGAGATAATAATTTACCTTTTAAACAAAAGATGAGATTCTCACGTAATCACATGACTCCAGGAGCTGAGACATTAAGAAAAATATCACAAGGCTCACAATAAAATTGCAAGAGTTGGCAAGTCTGAAATTAGATGAAAACACCGCACATTGAGTTTTTAGCAGATCCATTAAAAGTGATTCTGTGCTGGGTTCCTCTGGTGAGCAATCTTTCCCATGACACTTTAAATCGGGACAGACTGTCAGCTTTAACTTAATTGTCTGGTTTCTGTCATTTTTCTCACAAGTTCACCACTGAACGCTATCAACTTAAATTTGGCTAAAAATGTCGATTTTTCGAAAAACAAAATTTTACACCATAAAGAATTAGGCAAAGTGTTCCTGTGCCTTTAAAACAAAAATCCCAGTGGAAACAGGTTTTTTTCTTTTAAAAAATAAACAGACCTCTGCAGCGTTGGCAACACAGAGCACCTGAAAGTTGGACTGATTATACATTAAAGTAAGACATGCTCCAAAATGGGAGAAACACAAAAAGTAAATACTCAATACAGAGAGTGAAAAGTAAATTGGAGTTTGAGTTTGCTTTCATTTCATTAATTTAAGGTTTGATAAGTAACAGATTTTTTTAAACCATGTTTGCTTTCAAGCTGGCCCCTTTAACCATTACTTTCAGTGTTAACACTCCAACACACTTTCCAATGCACTGCTCTGCTCTCCTTGTGCAATAGTAATAATAATGCCAAACTCTTTCATAGTGTTTTTTACCAGTAGATCTCAAAGCACTTTTCAAAGGAGGTCAGTAGCATTATCTGCATTTCACAGATCGGGAAACTGAGGCACAGAGCGGTGGAGTGACTTGCCCATGGTCACCCAGCAAACCAACGGCAGTGCTGGGAGTAGAGCCCAGTCTCCTGAGTCCCGATCCAGTGCACTATCCATTAGGATACTCGGCCACCATGAAGCCCACATTGACAGACATCTCTATTATGTTTTGTCATACTTTAAGAGAACATGAAGCATTGCAAAGTTTCCAAAACAAAAGGAAAAAAATGCCATATTTCAATTTTTGCTCTAAATCTGTGTCATGAATACTTTGCTCAGAAAACACAAATATTTAGCGAATCAGGTATCTTATCAGGTACAGTAATAGAATTGGCTATGGGTTGCTCATATCAATGGGCAGCTGTATGATACCTGTTTAGCCCTTTTCCTTCTGAAAATGCCCATATCGAGGCTCTGCTTCTCCATTCACTTGATGTAGCGGGACACACATCAAGCCATAAGCCATATGGACAGGGCACATTTGGTGGACAGAAGTTTCCTATTACTGGTGTTGCCTAACTCTATTTTTAGCAGTTCAGAGCAGTGCAAATGTTGAGAATAATCTGCTCTCCCCTTCCTCCAGAGTTAAAAGTGCCCTCACCCGTGGGATTGTCTGCTATGACGTGCCTGTTAAGCTTCAGGATTAACATAGAGCAGGCTGGCAACATTAGATTCATAAAGATCTGACATCACAAACGCTTTGAAGACTAGTCGAATAATCTCTCTCTGTCCTTCTACCTCCATCATCCTTCCAGCTCAATAAAACAATGAGAGAAAAGAGCGAGAACAGTGAAGAAGTTTTCTTGACCCCAATGAGGCTAGTGGCCTGAAACTGACAGGTGCTGAGTAGCCTCTACTCGGTCTGACTTTGACTTCCTTGTTAGTTCATTATTCTCCTTTCTTTAAGGAAATTAGCATTTTACTCTTGTATCCTTTCAGCCCTTTTAACCAGGGCATTTCCCTCTCCATTTCCAGCTCATGTGTTCATTGCCGTTCTAAACTCCATGGTCTTTTACTGCCAGTTCTGGGAAGTATACAGCACTATCTGGCAGCGCCCAAGTGTGTCAGCTTTAGAAAGTGTAAAAGGAGGTGCTCAAGAGCTTGCGTCTGTCTAATCACCACTGCACTCTCCTTTAAACAAAACAAGCTACAGAACTCAAAAGGGCTTGAGAGGCAGTCTTCCTTCCAAAAGCACAGAAGCAAAGAGCTGAAGGACTGTGCTTCTCAGGCAACCTTAATTCAAAATTAAATGTCACTGATGTGGTGTCCTGGCTTGCAATTTACACCAGTCATTTACCCAACTGGATTTCAAAGGGTACTTTGAAAAGATATGCTTACGTTCACAAACTGTGTTGCTTGTCCTGGAGAAATAATCAGACCCTAGAAGAGACCCATCCGGGTGTTATCATAGCATCTCTATTGTCCAGATACAACGGAGAGTGTATGGAACTTGAATATTCCAAAAAGGTAACTTTGAATATAGTTGACAAGCTGAGTTAATCTCTAGTAGGTCAGATCAGAGAAGTTCAGGAAGATAAAACTGATCAAACATCAGCATTTCGTACCCAGCCCTGCTATCTTTATGCAGGCAAGATTCCCATTGTCTTCAGTGGGTCTTGTGAACACACAGAATACGGTTCTGCTTTGAAAAATGACCCTGTAATAAATCATAGATTTTAAGGTCAGAAGGGACCACGGTAATCTTCTAGTCCAACCCCTTGCATAACATAAACCGTTGAATTTCACCAAGTGATTCCCACATACGCCCATATCTGTGGTTGAGTACAGCATATTTTTATATTGCAATTTTTAATAACAGCGGAGTGGAGTCCATGGTTTCTATCTTTCCACGGTTTCCATACCCACGCTTTTCTAGCATCCTCAGTGATGCTTGTACAAGTCCACTGCTCTCAGTAAGTTTGCTCGTGTGCAAATTGCTGGACATTAGTAAACAATTCTGTTGTGGATGCTGCTGCTGCAGAAGGTGGAATGGAATCTAGCTCACTGTCCCATAGCTGTGCTGGCTCCTGCGGGGTTAACAGAGTAAAAAGCTTATTTCTGCTGTATTCTCTGGAGGGATGGGTGAGTTTTGAGGAAGCTTTGTGGATGATAGAGTATTGCTGACTGATGTTGAGTTAGATTTCAAATTCATGTCAAAGGCACCTAACGACAAAGCTGCCTTTCTAACTTTTATAAACAGAAATAATTAATGTCAGCAGTTCTGACTATTAATTCATACGGAGCTAGAGTGCTCCCTTGTCTTACTCAGAGGAGTAGGGAGGCAAGGATGAGCCAGCCCCTCCTCTTTTTTTCCTTGCTTGGCCAGCTGGATCTTGGGAATAGGTCTGGTATGCAAAACCCCCACTGCTATCAGGATACTCCCTGGCAAGCAAGTGGTGTGGTGGAGGCAGAATGTGGAAGGTGTTTTAGCTCTGCCCCTCTTCCCCTATGCGAGCTAGGAGATAGGGGAGGAGTCAACTGCACATTTTCAAGGACTGCAGTAATTTGCTTCTCCTGCCCCTCAGAGCAAGGGGGTAAAAAGGGATGTATTGTGACTCTCATATGTCTACACTACAATGCAGGCCTTTGTCGAGCCTAGGCGCAAACCTAACCCCTCCTTGCATCTACACTGCAATTGTGCTAATGCAGGGCTTTGACAGTCCGAGCTTGAATCAAACCAGGACCCAGGGTCGGAGCTCGAGTCAAGCTGGAACCCATCGTCCAAGCCCTATTTCTTTGCAGTGGAGATGTAGCCCCACTTGACTTGGGTCCCAGGAATCCTCCAGAAGTAGCCCACAATTCCATGGGACAACATTCTTGGTCCTCTCTAGCCCAACAATCAGTAATCCACTATCGAAAACAGAAGCCACTCCCCCTTTGGAAATAACACCATTAGGTAATTGGGAAAGCATCAACAGTAATAAATACCTATCCTGTAAATTAATACATGATCTTGGGCTATTTCCTATGGTATAAAAACGTAATGAACAGAGGAATTGTGGAACAGTTTAAAAATACAAAAGAAAAAAATCCAGTTGCCCAATTGATGAATCTAACCAGTGTTTCAAAGGAGATATTTCCTTCCACATAACATACCAAGAAAGTGTATAAATAGGTGTAAGTGATGTAAATATTTCCTTAGAGAACATGCTGTAGGTGGTATTTATTTCTAAGAATGGTTCAAAAGGAGTGTAGCAAACATAGCATATTTTATGCCACAATTCTTTCATATCCGTACTGCCTCCTGAATGAAAGCAATATAGCTGCATCCCTTGGACTTTTATCTAGTTTGGCGTGGACATTCTTAAATGAGAATCTTGCATATGCCACTGAAGGAAAACAATAAATGAATGACATAAAAGTATACCCTTCCATTTTAAGGAAGGTACAGGGAGATGATGGATACAAAGATAAGACGACCCAGGAGACTTTTTCCCTGTCTTTCAAGAAAGTTCAAAAACTACAGTCAAGAAATAGTCTGTTTTCATGAACAATAAAGCAGGGGGCAGATAAAAAAATAGTTTTGCCTTTCCTCTTTGCTAATGTCCATTGTGCTTCAAATAATCCATGCTGAGGTACAATCTCATGTGTTTAGAGAGAAATGTGGAAGGCATGACTATTCATGCAACGTAAAGAACAAAAGTCCTTGGATGAGCTATAAGCCTCTAGTATGCATGAAGAGTTCTACCACATAAAATCAGATTAAACAGCTACCATTACATTTATGTATAGTAAAGGTACAAGATATACAATCATGGAGAGAAAGATCATAAACCTAGTTTGCATGCTGAGAGAACATCTGTACATTTATTGCACCACAGTTTATCAACTGTTTATTTCAGTGAGTACTATACAAAACGTAGGGACGGAGATGGTGGGAAAATAAAACAGAACAGCCTGGAATACCTGATTTCTTCAAATTTAAAGAGTCAGAACAATAGGACCAAACTCCAACTACACAGGAAAAGTAAAGAAAGAGTCTGAGGATGAGACAGAGGGCCAGATCTTCAGCTAGTGTAAATCAGCATGACTCTGACCTAGCCCACAAGTTAAATTCCTGTTAGATATTTTCAAAGGCACTTGTAAACCCAAAGCTTCATTGTATGGTTAGCTTAGTAATTTAAAAAGACAGGCTTTCTATTGCAGATAGTAAAGGTGAGCTTCTAAAGGAAAAATTGGTTTTGAATAACTTTGTTTCTTTATGATGTATTAAGAAAGCCTATATATTTAAACAGGGTTTTCCATTTGGTCTTGACTAGCCTATTAGACATCAGTACCCTACTCCAGTGGTTTTCAACCAAGGGTACATATACATCCCTGGGGACATGCAGAGATCTTCTAGAGGGTACATCAACTCATCTAGATATTTGCCTAGTTTTACAACAGGCTACATAAAAAGCACTAGCGAAGTCAGGACAAACTAAAATTTCACACTGACAACGAATTGTTTATACTGCTCTATATACTATACACAGAAATGTAAGTACAATATTTATATTCCAAATGATTTATTTTATAATTATATGGTAAAATGAGAAATAAGCAATTTTTCAGTGATAGTGTGCTGTGACACTTCTGTATTTTTATGTCTGATTTTGTAAGCCAGTAGTCTTTAAGTGAGGGGAAACTTGGGGGTAAACAAGACAAATCAGACTCCTGCAAGGGGTACAGTAATCTGGAAAGGTTGAGAACCACTGCTCTACTCTATGGTTGCCTGGAGAACTGGTAGGATTTATTACATCATAGGTATAATGAAAAGAAGAAATACAGATTTACTGAGTGGTGATGTTTTTAGATAGATCATTTAAGTGCTTATCTTTGCATATATGTATTTAGCGCAAACATTTTTGGGACAACTTCTGTTTGTGAAGAATACAGCACTCTTTAGCCTTCAAATAAGGGTAAAAAAGACCCCAATCCGTATCTGATCCCTCCAAGATGGCCACCAACAAAACCAGGGAAAGATGAGACATTTCTATGATTTATTTAAAATAAGAGAGAGAGAGAGAGAGAGAGAGAGAGAGAGAGAGAGAGAGAGAGACAGAGAGAGCATGCGTCCAGGCCTTCTTTATGCATCTAAAAGAAGCAAAAATGGCCTGATACATTTGTTTCCTTTGTATGTCACCTTTGAACTCAAATCATTAACACTAACTTGTTTGTTTTCTCTAAACCACCAGTAAAGCTCTGGGAGCTCTGAAAAGGTTAATATAAATTTAAAGTTAATATAAATACAAAGTTAATACACTATCTCTTGAATGGATGCAGGCAGATAAGTGATTTATATAAGTTACAAGCCACTTCAATTCCTGCTGACATCCAGAGAGCACAAAAAGAGTAACCACAATGAATCACGTTGTTTGGAAAAGCTTTTGATTTCTTCTTTTATTACCACTAGTTATCGTTTCATAACATATAGATAAAATTTCAACTAACTCTACATTACCATTCTCCGGTTCCTAATTTCAACAATCTGCCTGCATCTTATATTTCCAAAGGAGTCTTCATTCACTTGGAGGTGGGTATAATTAGAAAAGTTGTACATAACTAGGCCTGTTAGAGATGTGGGGATGTAATACAATTGTGACTGTGATTCTGTTTCAAGAGGCATTTCTTAGCTTTAAAATTTCTACTGCCTTTCCCACAGCGGAAATGCAAGTTTCAAAAATTCCTTCCCCCAATGGGTGGGATTTCCTAATTGGCCAGTCATAAACAAAGAGCCAATGAAGAAACTAGAGTAAGGAGGAGAGAGAGAAAGAGAGAGAGAATTTCCTTTAAAAATATCTAAGATAGGAGAGCAAAGTTATTGAAAATAGAATGGAAAAATAAGGAAAGAAGGGGAATTAGAATAAGAGAAGAGTTTTAAAATATAAAAAATAAGAGAGAGGAGGGAACGATAAAAGATATTAAGAGGAATTTTAATGATTCTGACAACAGGGGTCATACATGTTAAAAAGAAAACATAAGTTAAGAAATACTAAGTACCAAAGTTACTTTATAGTTGATGCAATTTTTTACTGTGGTCAAGTTTTCTGTGTTTCATGGTTAGCTTATCCATTTGCATCATGCTGCAGAAAATAACCTAGGTAGTTACAAGTGCCTGTCTGGGTGTTTATATCACACTCATCACCCTGTTATGAACAATAGGACTGAACACTTCAAGGAAGGATCGGAAGGTCGCCAATTACATACATATAATTTTCCAGCGTTCCGGCATGAGCAATGTATAATGCTCCTACTGGATGCCCAAATCACTAAATAAAGTGGCCACTCTCCTGACCAAGCACAAAAATTTGTGGTATAGGGAGAAACGGCATAGAAGAATAGTGCTCTTGCGCAAGCTGCCCCAGCTCAGGACAGGAGCCCCAGGCCTTGACAGAAACCCCACAGCACAGTCATCGTGGGAGGGAAACACCACATTGCTCATATAACGGCAAGGAGGTAGGTGATGCAAGTGTTGCAGAAATAAGTAGAACACACTGAAGGATGGCAGCAAACCATGGTAAGACAACTTCCACAATAACCAACCCACTGATAGGCAACTCGTGTCTCCTCCACACTTCTACATGAGTTCTACCTACACCACAAAGATTAGCAGAGATCATTCCTAGGGCTCCTGTTGTGTATTTGGTTGTCGTGGTAATAGAATCTTGTGTTGCTATGGCAACTGAGTTAGATTATTAGGGGATAGCCCAGCCAGTTTTGGCTGGTTTTTGGTTAGTTCAGTGTGTGGCAATAAATGGCTGCTTTCAAGATTTACAGCTCTCTATGTCTCCAGTGATTTCTTCCTAAAACTGTTGCCCCCAAGGATATAACAACATGGCGATGAGGGTGGGATGTCTGTGCTGCCCCAGGAACAGAAGGAAGTAGAAGTTAAGGTACAAAAAAAAATAAACCTTTTTGCTGCTGGAAGGGGGTGAGAACTGGCTTGTTTGCACTGACTGTACAAACTGAAACTAAAACCATGGCTACACTTACAGGGCCACTGGAACCTTTTGAGGAAACTATAGTGCAATGGCACATATATCCTGAGTGTTTTGAGCTTTTTGTTATTGAAAATGACATTACAGAAGAGAAGAAGGTGCCAATATTCTTAAGTGTTGTAGGGGCTAAGACCTACTCCCTGCTACGCAGCTTACTACACCCTGTTAAGCCAGAGACCAAATCTTACAGTGACACTGTGGAAATCCTGGGGTCCCATTTTTCTCCAAAACCATTGGTAATTGCTGAAAGATATAGGTTCCACAAAAGAGACCAGAAAAAAGACGAAACAGTTGTACAATCTGTAGCAACTTTGAGAAAGCTTGCAGAACACTGTGAATTTATGGAGATAGTAAATGATGCCCTACGTGACAGGTTAGTGTGTGGCCTGCACAGTGAAGCTATATGGAAGCGCCTATTGACAGAGGCTCAGCTTACCTTACAGAAGGCTGTTGACATTGCGGTCTCTATGGAACTGGCAACAAAGGAGCCGCAATCCATCGGTGCATCCCCTAAGGTGCATAAAGTGTCACAAGAACCTACCCACAAAACTGTGGGGAGTCAGGAATATTACCGTTGTGGTAAGCTGGGTCACCATGCATCAGAATGCTGGTGTAAGGACCTGGTATGTCGACACTGTGGCAAAAAGGGACACATTGAATGTGCCTGTAAACAAAAGAAAAAGAGGCCTGTGGTCTGGCCGACCAAAAAGGGAAATCTGCATACCCTAGAGCAGACCCAGGATGACCCAGGAGACACCTCATCACAAGAAGAAGAGCCACTCCATGTTTTGTCTTTGGTAGTGGGCTCACATGAATACTGGGTAACCTTGTTGTTAGACGGCAAACCTATACACATGGAACTGGCCACCGGTGCAGCCGTCTCGCTGATCTCTGAGACCGTGTATAAAGAAAAGCTACAGCATCTTCCGCTTAAAGCAACAAAAACAGTTCTGAAGACATATATGGGAGAAGCTGTGCCCATATTGGGCACTACTGATATTAAGGTGGAGCTCAATGAACAGGCTGCTAAACTATCACTGTTTGTGGTGAGAGGTAATTACCCAGCCTTAATGGGTAGGTGTTGGTTTAGGAAGATCCAGCTGAACTGGGCAGAAGTGCACCGAATGACTAAAGAAGAAACCAGTCTGCCTGCTATACTAAGGAAACATGCTGCTGTTTTTGGAGAGGATCTGGGAAGTATGAAGGGAATCACTGTGACTTTGAACATTAAACCTGACAGTCAACCCAAATATCTGAAAGCCAGAACTGTGCTATATGCCATCAGGCCAAAGGTTGAAGTGGACCTGGAGCGCCTGGTCACAAATGGAGTCCTAATACCAGTTACCCATAGCCCATGGGCAACTCCTATTGTTCCAATAGTGAAGAAAGATGGCTCCCTCCGGATCTGCGGTGATTTTAAAGTCACTGTCAACCCAGTGTTGTGTGCAGAGCAATACCCACTTCCCCGCATCAATGACCTCTTCGCAGGCCTGGCTGGGGGACAAAAGTTCAGTAAGCCTGATCTGAGTCAAGCATATTTACAGCTGCACGTCAATGAAAAGTCCCAAGAGCTGTTGACTATTGTGATGCATAAGGGGCTTTATCGATACTGTCACCTACCCTTCGGAATAACGTCTGCTCCCGCCCTGATGCAAAGGGCTATGGACCAGATCTTGTGTGGCTTGCCAGGAATCCAGTGCTATCTGGATGACATCCTGGTTACTGGAAGGAATGAGGAGGATCACCTAAAGAATTTAGAGGCTATCTACAAAGACTGGAAGAGTATGGCCTACGAGTCTGCAAAGACAAGTGTGAATTCTTCCAGCCCTCTGTTGAATATTTGGGACACATCATTGATGCTGTGGGTCTTCATAAGGCCCCTGCAAAAGTTAAGGCTATTGTGGAGGCTCCCCCTGCTCGAAATGTTAGCCAGCTTCGCTCATTTCTAGGACTATTGAACTATTATGGAAAGTTCATCTCACAGTTAGCCAAACTGCTAAACCCACTTCATGAACTCCTTGGGTAGAACAAGGCCTGGAAGTGGACTCAAGCCTGTGATATTGCATTTAATAAAGCTAAGGATGCATTGCTAAATTCTGACGTTCTGATCACTTTGATCCATCCTTACCCCTACAGTTGGCCTGCGATGCATCCCCTTATGGAGTGGGAGCAGTCGTGTCACACATTATGCCTTCGGGAGAAGAGAGACCTATTGCTTTTGCTTCACGCACTCTAAGCAAAGCAGAAACTAACTATACCCAAATCGAATGTAGGGTGACCAGATGTCCTGATTTTATAGGGACAGTTCCTATTTTTGGGTCTTTTTCTTATATAGGCTCCTATTATCCCCCACCCCCTGTCCCGCTTTTTCACACTTGCTGTCTAGTCACCTTAAATTCGAACGTGAGGCTCTGGGAATCGTTTTCAGAATTCAGAAGTTTCATCAGTACCTGTTCGGACGGAAGTTTACTCTTTTCACAGACCATCAACCCCTGACTTCAATTTTTGGACCCCACACAGGCATTTCCCCATTAGCTGCAAGTCGTATGCAACGTTGGGCATTGTTGCTTTCCATGCACACATATGAAATCAAATATCGGAAATCCACTCTGCACGGCAATGCAGATGGTCTCTCAAGGCTGCCTTTGCCAGTCAAATGTCAAGATATTGCCAGAAGGAAATAATTTACTTTGAACAGGTAGAGAATACACCCATTACCGCTACTCAGGTAAAGAAGGCAACTCGAGTTGACCCAGTATTGTCCCAAGTTATGGACCTGGTGATGCATGGTACATCTTGACGAACCTCCCTAGCCTTTCTAATGATGGGATGACAGCTGCGCACTTGCTTTGATCTGCTGAAACCTTCTGAAACCCGACAAATTGTGCAATGTCAGCAGCAAGATCAAGTCATCAGGCATGCACCCAGAGCAAAAGACCGAACCTTTAGCCAGGGATAGCCAGTTTTGGCTTGGAATTATACTTCTGGAGCTAAATGGGTCCCTGCCACTGTCATCGCTCAAACAGGGCCTGTTTCCTACACAGTCCAGACTGCAGAGGATCTCACCTGGCGATGACATGTAGATCAGCTGCTGCCAGGTCATACCAGTCCTCAGGACACATCTTCAGTTGAGTTGCCTGACTTCACCACTTCCGGAGAGACACCGAATCAAGAATCACCTGTTCCTGACTTTTCCCCTCCATTACTGCCGGCGACGGAGATACCCCTCTGCCCAGCACTAGCTGATACCACATCCTCACCCATTCGCCCTACGAACCCTGAGCCCACTGTCAGGCCCGCACCCAAGACACTTTCGGGTGTAACACCACCAGAAGTCCGCCGTAATCCACCTAGAGACACAAGGCCTCCTCAATGGCTGGATCTTTAGCTACAGCGAACGCATGGTTACAGGGCAAAATAATCCCCGGGGTTTATCCGGGAACAGAGGCAGACTACCCTCCTTCTCTAATTTAGTGTTTGTTTTATTTAGGAGATGTTCTTATTAAGGGGGGAGGAATATGTTGTGTATTTGGTTGTCGTGGTAATAGAATCTTGTGTTGCTATGGCAACTGAGTTAGATTATTAGGGGATAGCCCAGCCAGTTTGGGCTGGTTTTTGGTTAGTTCAGTGTGTGGCAATAAATGGCTGCTTTCAAGGTTTACAGCTCTCTGTGTCTCCAGTGCTTTCTTCCTAAAACTGTTGCCCCCAAGGACATGGCATAACTCCCACACAAAGAAGTTACATAACTGACCAGTCAACACAGTATGGAAAACATGTAGACATGTCTGCAGCCCAACGTCCCTGAAAATGGCCAAGGCCTCTCTTCAGTGAACTCAAAACTGGGTAGATAGAGACAGGAATTAGATTGGCATCCACAATTCAACTGCAGGTGAAAAATGCTGGTACAAAATTTGCAAGTGAAATAATCTGAAAACATACCCCATGGGGTGACATTCATGCCATCTGCAGCAATTAAACCCAAATATTTGGCTTGTTGTTAAAGAGGAGAAAATAACACAATAAATATGTATTGGCAATGTAACATCTCTTTCGAAGTAAATCAGTTTAAGGCTCAGATAAGGAAAGCACTTCAATACAGGCTTAAGTCCATCCCTATTCAGAAAAGCACTTAAATACACATTACACTTTAAGCATGTGCTAAAGTCCTAACGATATCAACAGGAGGTGCTCCAGTATGTGCCTGAATCATACAGTATGCTTTAAAAAAGCACATTGTCTGATATGATTGTATGATGTATTCATATTGTTTGTGTACTAGGAACATTCAGAAATAGAGATAAACAATTAATAATATAGGGTTATTCCCAATACATAATGGGTGCAAACATTGTCTTTGAGATCCTACTCACCAGAATAACTAAGCAAAAATATTCTTGCCTTTGTTTATTACACAGTCACAAATATGATACCAAAATAATTACAGCAAATCTAAATTGCTGAACTTCCTAGCTGGCTTAGTAGCCAGCTTGTGAAAATTGCCATATGGTGTTTAGAGTTGTATTTTCTAAGAGTCCATACTAAAAGTTAGGATCACACACACCAAGGACAGGAACATGACACAATTTTCATATCACAGCTTCACATTAATGAATGCCTGCATCACGTTAATAATTCTGTCAGGCCTGTCAAGAGGGCACTGTGCTTGCTGTTTGGATGACACTTTGTCCCAGCCTCCATGTGAATAATTTGTCTTTCATCACCAGCGGAATTGCTTCCAAGTGTTTCTGTTTGACTGCGTGATTTCTGATCTCTGGCCTACTATTCCACTCATCCTTATCTAAAAGAGCAAATAGAATCATGAAATGAAAAGTTGCCGGCTAACAAATCTAAAAGTTTCAAAGGCGAATGGGCACGAATTTTATTATGTGATTAATACAAGCTGACTCTATGTCCTGATGAGACTGTGTGGCTTCCCTGGGAAATACCCTTCTGCACCAGTTATTCTTAGGTGTTATTTCTGATTAATTATGCTCTCGCTCCATTAGAAAACTGATGGGTAACTTTGCATCTGTCTCTCTGTTTTTTATTTTACACAGTTAACTTCATTGAAAAATTCATAGAAAATAAACGAATAGATGGCCAGTGCGTCCAACATTTTGCTGCAGTATAATGAGACTACGATGTATCCTTTCATATGTGTATAGACTGTATATAAAATTGAAGGTCACTATAATGGTAACAAGAGATATAGCACCAAAGTTTCATTTAGGCATCAACACAGCTTCCTGTCTGCAGGCACATTTTTTCTACCCATAAAAGTGCACCCACATTTCAATGTGTGTGGAATTATAAACAGTCAGAAAAAACACCTGACTCATTGTTTAGCTTTAGGTGAATAGCCCCTTAAACCAAAGGAAAAACTCACATTTGTGAAGTTAAGCACATGCATAAGCATTTGCAGATCAGGGCCCTAACCATAAATATTTATGTTTCCAATTCACTGCAGGCACAAAAATGCATTCACAAAACAGGCTACAATACAAGTTTCTATCATCATGGACTACTTCCTTTGAATTTCAGTGAGAATTGGGTGCCTATCTATCAGGGCCCTTTCAAAATCCCAGCTATCTATTTTCAAAAGACACCCTACACCTGTATCACTTCAGCCTTGGCAAATATGCTCCAAATAGTTGCTTTTTTGTTAAAAAGAGGAGAAAATAAAGCAATTAGTTTTTGGCAATGTAGCATCCTTTTCAACTTACATTAAAAAAAACGCAGTTAATAGAAAACTAACATATTTTGGGGCCCTAAAATTTCATCTTCAGTAAAAATGAACAAAAATCAAACAGACTCCCACCTTTCCTCTTTGTTAGACAATTTAAAATTAGACTTGGGTGACTAATGCAGATAAAAATATTCTGCAAATATTCCTTTGCGTCAGCAATGTCATCCAGTTTCCTGACGCAAGTGTTTGCAGAAAGCAACCTTCAAAGCAATTGCCAGTGTTTACTTTGGAAGAGTTTTTGTGCTCACCCAATCTAGGAACAGAAACAAGTGCAGGTGACTTATGGGACCAGTCATAACTATGTAATACAGCTCAGATTTAGAATATCCATGG
Source organism: Terrapene triunguis (assembly GCF_002925995.2). Classification (NCBI taxonomy): domain Eukaryota; kingdom Metazoa; phylum Chordata; order Testudines; family Emydidae; genus Terrapene; species Terrapene triunguis. The sequence goes on along the minus strand of NW_020664483.1, from coordinate 15,565,485 downwards.
TGAATTCATAGCAGAAAACATTTGAAAAGGCTTTTGTCAAATACACTTGAACTACAAATACATCTGAAGAAACTGAAAACTACTTGTGGATAAAAAGAACTAAAATAGTTAAAATAAATTGTTCACTATGGGCCTGATCCAATGGGAACCTAACCATTCACCTCAAAGGGCTTCGGATCAGGTCCTATTTGCTCAGCTCCATTTTAAATGTTCCATACAATTCTAAGGCTTAATCCTGCAGGCAAAGTTCAGAGTTTATTGGGAGTTTTGCCTGTTTGAAAACTGCTGTATCAGTCCCATAGAGGGTCAAATACAAGTAGTAATTAAAATAACTCACATGCTGCTAGCATGTCAACTAAAGCAAGCACATCAGGGTCCCAGCATGGATTTTAATTTGCTGCTAAATTACTCACTGATAGAAGCTCATATTTTGCAACATCATTTTTAGTTAAGCCTAGGAAAAATGCAAGACCTGCATGATTAGTTATTTGATAGGGAGGCTTGCTATCAGTTGGTAGGTATTTATCTCCACTTGCTGCCTGAATTTTTATCATAATAGAAAATATCCATGCTATGTGCACATTAGCAACAACTTCTAATCCATCTATAGTAGCAAAAAATACCAGTGTTGCGGTGGGGGTAAGGGCTGGATATTTCCCTCACAGGAAAAAGCTTGTGGGATAGATAAAGTAGGCCTGAAGCTCCACAAGGGGAGGGGCTTGGTGAGTCATGCAGGAATTGAGTTCCCATGCTGGGGGTGGTCATGCTAGGAGAGGGCCCCTACACATTGTTCCTCTGTCCCTCCAGCAACACAGCTCGGAGGGAACGGTGTTCCTCTTGATTCTTTTCCATCCCTCACATTTCCACTCAGGGTTAATGGTGGTTTGACCAGCATTATCCACCAGTCAGTTCTCCTCGCAGAAGTAAGCAAGTTAAGTGGAGCATGCTGAGCTAAGCAGTGTCCCCAGACATCTCACTGCTGCCCCAAGCCTGTGGAGACTTGAACCTACTGCATTTTCATGTGTGACTTTCTACAGTCTCAGATGGAGGAGTAGCATGCATCAGAACATCTGCTCACCCCACCCCCAAATAGTTCCTTGAGAAAATTCCAGGCAGGTTGGCTCCCATACAACTGTGGGTCGTGGTGGGCATCCAGTCATAGATGAAAAGTAAATGCAACACTCGTCCAGGTTTATTATGCTCAGTCCATACTGATTATTCTTTTAGTGTCTCTGATAAGCATAAGACAGTATGATATGTTAGTGGGTGACATTTTGCACCTCTAATTGGCATTTTACAACATAACATCAGACCCAATACTCTCCTCTGCTTCTGTGAATGGAGCTAAAATCTGATGATCCTGGCTGGAAGCAGGGGAACGCAGAAAATGGAAGAACCTGTCTCCAAGGCATACTCCCTCTTTCCCCCAGTAGCCATTCTCTGGCTCTGTGGGCTGAGAGGAGGCAGTCTGAGGTCAAGAGTTGGCAGGGCTGGGGTGACTACACCCCTTTCTCCAATCCATAGGCAAGCCAGCCCAGGCTAACGCTAGCCAAATCACCATGAACCTTTGGAGTTTCTCCCACCACAGACCACACACCCATCCCCTCAAGAGTGTGTTTATGGGGGAGATGTACCTGCAGGCAGAGGGAGCACACATGAACTCAGCTCCTGTGGGCAAAGTACCTGGGGGAGGGCGGGGGATGTAGAGGCACCCATATAGGATCCCCGAATTGGTTGAATTCTCATGACTTCACAGAGGGCATCCGTCCCTCAGTGCCATCAACTAACTAGAAGGCAACTCTGGGAGCCGGATCCCCACCTAGTGAAAATTGGCATAGCTCCAATGACATCAGCACTACTGAGAGTACACATTTGCAATTCTTCCACTGCCCTCTGTCAGTTAGACATGATCTAAAGCCCAGTGGAAAGAACCAAATGTACTTCAAAGGGGTTTGGATCAGGCCCTTACCTGCCCTCTCATCAGTCCTCCAAGCTGGAGTATGGGTGGAGGGTGTTTGGGGGGAAAGCGGAAGCATGCCATGGGTCCTGTTTTTCCTTTATATGAAAAACACACCTCAAAAGAAACAGATCCCCCCAGAACATTATCCAAATATCTATCGGTACATTTCCCTTATTCCATGGACAACCAGCCATTTACCCACCACGTTAAAATATATTTCCTATTAGTCACAATATATGTACTCCTAATTGTTAGAATTCATTCTTTGGTCACTTTGAACAGATTTATGGATTTGTATTTGGACGCTATAGCATTGGTGGTGGCAACTTGTCCAATTGATTTTTAATTTCTACTTGGAAAAAAAAATCCTTAAAACTCTTTGAACGGATTCTCTGCCTATACTGGATTCATTTGAAGCATTTGATTGAAAGTGGCATTTTAGGTCAGAACCTCTGGAGTCTCAGTCCAGAGGTTCTGAGAGCTCAGCCCAGCCATGTGACACATTGGATATTCAGGAACAACACACCTGAGACATGAGCACGCACTCGCACAGTAGCCAATTCTTTGAATTAGGGGTGAGGAGCGCTGCTTTTACAAATTGGGAGAGAGCATTTTCTTCTAACCAGGTAGGCTCACATGTAACAGTCCTGAAAATAAATGTTTAGCTTGAGGAGGCTTCTGCAGCATGAAAACCAGACAGTGGGTGCAGATCATGCACTCTGCTCCTACACATAGAAACTGGAAAACCAAGGAAAAAACAGAAAAAAATGGGCCAAGTTTTGGCCAAGAGAGGGCAATTGCCCCTAAGTATCATTCTCCATCCCTCTGACCCTGTGTGAGCTCTGAGAATTTGGGGTTTTATAGTCCATGGCTGGTGGCGGAGGGGGCAGTGAAAAGCTCCATGATAGCCATCCAAACCTTCAGGGATTTCCACATGGATCATGGTACTGATGCAGCTCCCCTAAGCCATTAAAACCTTCCTGAGGGAATTGAGGTTGGTTTGAGTGTGGGCCAGGAGCTAGCAGGGATATAGCTCCTAAAGGAGTTGCAGTGTTGTGAGGGAAGGGCCAAAGGAGGTTCAAAGAGACACTGGTCTAGCCCTCTACAGATATTCTGAGATCCAAGGGATGTCTTTGTGGCTCTCAGGAACCCATGAGTTAGGAGGCCAGAACCCCTACTCATTAGGTGAGGCCCGACTCCAATCTACGACTGAGAAGAAACTCCATGAGTTACAATTCACTGAATTTCTGGGCCCTTGCCTGCTGTCTCCAATAGGAGCCCTCTTTTGGACCATAGTTCTAATTGTTCCTTCCCCTTCACTTGTAATTGAAGTTGAGATTTGAACACAGGTCTCCCAGGTTCAGATGCTACCATTGGTAGATCTCTATTTAATTGAACTTTACACACTGGGTGTCTGATCCTGGCCCACTGAAGTCAATGGGTGCTTTATTGTTGACTACAATGGGTGGAGAATCAAGCCATAAAAGAGCTGAGGGTAGGGTGACCAGATAACAAGTGTGAAAAATCCAGACGGAGGGTCAGTAATAGGGTCCTGTATAAGACAAAGCCCCTAATATTGGGATAGTCCCGATAATATCAGGATGTCTGGTCACCCTAGATGAAGGCTGCATATCCACAGTGAAGAGCCTTGGTCATGCCACTACCTTCTAAAACGGGTGGATCACCAGGTCCGGTGATCTTCATGGTGTCCACAAAAAGGAATTTGATTTGAGCACATGTGGAAAGAATAAGCAAACAATAAGGGTCAGATTCTTAGCTGGTATAAACTGAAATAGGTCTTATGACTTTAATTAAGTTATGCTGAGGTACATCAGCTGGGAATCTGACCCTAATTCTCTGTCTTAGCATCACATAAGGATTGCATCTGACAAATACCAACATGCCATTATTTAGTCTCTTCTTTTTGTACTATGTAAAGTCAAGGGCCTGATTCTCCTCTCACTTACAATAGTGTAAACCGGGAGTAAATCCACTAACGTCAATGGAGGTATGCAAGTGGAAGACAGGAAAACTGCCCTACAGTGGGAGACCTGAAAGATGGAAGAGGGTATGAAAGACGGCAAATTCAAAACCAATACAAGCAAATACTTTTTACATTCATATAATTAGATGGTGGAACTCATTGACACAGGAAGCCATTGTTGCCAAGATCATAGCAAGATTCAAGTTGGACTTGACATTTATATGGATAAAGAATATCCAGAGATATAATAATGAAAACAAAAAATTTGGAAGGGAATTTAAAGCTCATGCTCAAGTCTTAGCCAATCTCTAACTATTAGAGACCAGGATTAGACCTAGTGTGGAGGCAGATTATTCCTCTTAGTTGCTGCAGTCTTACACCTTTTGCTGAAGCATGTGGTATTGGCCACTGTCAGACAGAGAATACTGGACTATATAGGCCTCGAGTCTGATCCAGTCCAGCAATTCCTATGTTTTCTATATAACTAACAAAAAAATGTGTGTTCAAAGTATTGTCTTCAAAGTACTGAGCAGAGAGCTCAGTATATCATATTTAGTCTGCATGGTCTAACCTACCTAGTTGCAGTGTTGTTAAGGTACTCAGTATAAATGCTCGGCTGACAATGGAAGTGTGTACCTGCTGTTTTGAACATAATAAAAATATAATTTAAAACCCTACTAATTCATATGATGCCATCTGAAAGCAGCAGGTCAGGAGGGAAACTTATTAGCTTAGATTCATGTAGATGTTAGCAGGAATAACCTACGTTCTTGATCCTTCTCAGATTGTGTAGTCACTAGGGAGTTGTCTGGCTAGATGGGATTTTGCACATCTGTCAGCTAAATCAGAGATCCAAATGCAAAACCCAGCATGCAGGAACATTATGTGGATTTGTGATACTCTCCTGAGGTTTTGGGGGTCCATAAACCAGTGAATGGATTACAAGGAGACATTACTACAGTCTTTTCATCTGTGATAGATATAACTTTCCTCCAATGTTGCTCACAATATTTAAAGGAAAACTACCCATTTCCCACAGATGCCCCCTGTTAAATTTCAAAAAGATAAGCATCATTCAGCGTGAGGAAATTGAGAAATATGTCTAAAAATCAGATAATCAGCTTTGGAAACTCCAGACTTCTATGGTCAGAATGATGAGTGAAGTTTTCTTTTGATTTGTTTTGTACAATTACACACATGACAGAATGCAAATCACTTGTTCAAAATGTGAGGTGGGGCTGCAGTTATAGCTATCTGAGTCATGTAAGATTCATTTGGGAACGTGGAAAACTAGATGAAGACCAGAGGTCCATCTACTCCAGTAGCACAAATCAACTGAAAATTGAACCATGCAGGTTTGTTCCTATCAGTCTAGGCCACACCTCCAAGCACTCTACTTCCCTCATTCTCCAAATGCTTTACAAAGCTATGACTTATGAGGGAGTGTCTCCCTCCGAACTGATGCAGGGAAGACTGAGTTATGATGCAGTGAGAAGTTGTCTTCCCCGCTCCCTCTGCATTATAACATAGTACAGGCACATCCTCCTCACCCTCCTGAAGATCCTTCTGGCTAAGGCGGGAGGCAGTCTATCCCATCAAGTTGCCCTAAAGCTACCTGAAGTTCATGGGAAGAGGCAGAGGGGGCTACTCAGCCCCAGGGAGATGGAGCAGGGCAAAAGCCATCAAAATCCTCCTCTGAAAACACCATGAGGTAATATGAGGGCTCCTGGAGTGGGGGTCAGGCAATGAAACCTAGCCCAGGGCCGTGAGCTGCATCTTGGATAGGTTCTGAGTTCAGTAAGAAATGCTTGCACAGTCCTAGTTAGACCATGTGACTGGACTAGAGGACCTCCCGAGGTCCCTTCCAGTCCATCACAGAAGTATAGGAGAGGAAGGAGGGTCTTGAGGTGAAGGCACTGGATTGGGACTGGGTTCAATTCCCAGCTTTGTCCCAGGCTTCCTGTGTGATTTTAGGTAATTATCATAGAATCATAGAATATCAGGGTTGGAAGAGACCTCAGGAGGTCATCTAGTCCAACCCCCTGCTCAAAGCAGGACCAATCCCCAACTAAATCATCCCAGCCAGGGCTTTGTCAAGCCTGACCTTAAAAACCTCTAAGGATGGAGATTCCACACCCCCCCGCCCACAGGTAACCCATTCCAGTGCTTCACCACCCTCCTAGTGAAATAGTGTTTCCTAATATCCATCCTAGACCTCCCCCACTGCAACTTAAAACCATTGTTTCTTGTTCTGTCATCTGCCACCACTGAGAACAGCGGAGCTCCATCCTCTTTGGAACCCCCCTTCAGGTAGTTGAAGGCTGCTATCAAATCCCCCCTCACTCTTCTCCTCTGCAGACTAAATAAACCCAGTTCCCTCAGTCTCTCCTCATAAGTCATGTGCCCCAGTCCCCTAATCATTTTTGTTGCCCTCCACTGGACTCTCTCCAATTTGTCCACATCATTTCTGTAGTGGTAGGCCCAAAACTGAATGCAATACTCCAGATGAGGCCTCACCAGTGCCGAACAGAGGGGAATAATCACTTCCCTCGATCTACTGGCAATGCTCCTACTAATGCAGCCCAATATGCTGTGAGCCTTCTTGGCAACAAGGGCACACTGTTGACTCATATCCAGCTTCTCGTCCACTGTAGTCCCCAGGTCCTTTTCTGCAGAACTGCCGCTTAGCCAGTTGGTCCCCAGCCTGTAGCAGTGCATGGGATTCTTCTGTCCTAAGTGCAGGACTCTGCACTTGTCCTTGTTGAACCTCATCAATTTTCTTTTGGCCCAATCCTCCAATTTGTCTAGATCACTCTGGACCCTATCCCTACCCTCCAACATATCTGCCTCTCCCCCCAGCTTAGTGTCATCTACAAACTTGCTGAGGATGCAATCCATTCCATCATCCAGATCATTAATGAAGATGTTGAAGAAAACTGGCCCCACGACCGACCCCTGGGGCACTCCGCTTGATACCAGCTGCCAACTAGACATCGAGCTGTTGATCACTACCCATTAAGCCTGAGGATCTAGCCAGATTTCTATCCATCTTATAGTCCATTCATCCAGGCCATACTTCTATAACTTGCTGGCAAGAATACTGTGGGAGACCGTATCAAAAGCTTTGCTAAAGTCGAAGTATATCATGTTCCCCATATCCACAGAGCCAGTTATCTCATCATAGAAGGCAATCAGGTTGGTCAGGCATGTCTTGCCCTTGGTGAATCCATGTTAACTGTTCCTGATCACCTTCCTCTCCTCCAAGTGCTTCAAAATGGATTCCATGATTTTTCCGGGGACTGAGGTGAGGCTGACCGGTCTGTAGTTCTCCGGATTCTCCTTCTTCCCTTTTTTAATTCACTTAATCTTCCTGTGCTTCAATTGCTCTTCTGTAAAATGGGGATAAGAATCCTTCCTTTATCCCACCCTTTGGCTGTCTTGTCTATTTAGACTGTAAATCTTTGGGGGCAGTAACTGGCTCTTATTATATGTCTGCACAGTGCTTACATGATGAGGCCCTGACCTCAGTTGGGCCTCTAGGTGCTATGTCACAAATCTCCATTTCGCTGCGTTATGAGTAAGGATAGGTGAGCTCTTTTTAGTATTTTTAGTAGCTCAGTCCTAATTTTTGGGAGCTCAGAAGTGTTACTTACTAAAATGCTATTACTTTCATATTTGGGTTAGGACAGGCTGTGAAAACAGGAGCAGAGAAGGGGAAGAAGGAAATTTCTAGTGAAAAAAAAATACAGTTGATATGTAAATATCCCATAAACATACCACCCTTTATATCAGCCTAGCCTTTTCATATTTCTATTCCTTGGCTGGGAAAAAAAAGGGTGAACTAGTTTTGTGAACCCCCAAACCATTCAAAGGTTCTCAAAACCCTTAATTCCATGAGGTTTGTTCATCCCCAGTTACAACCTCCATGCTGTGCCAGGCAATTTGCCAGAACCTAAGAGCAGGTGTGGGACATGCCTCCTCTTCCACTGATAAACATGACACAAAATGCTGCACGGCAGCTGGCACACAGCTGGGCAGATGTGCTGTATTGATCTGACGATAAGTAATTCCATCTTTAGAAGCACCTCAGATATTGGATGTTGGAAACAACAGAAGGAACTAGCACTGCTGTGTAGACAACATTTGTGCCAACTTCTGACAGCCCTATATGTAACTGAATCATAGATAGAATCATAGATTATTAGGGTTGGAAGGGACCTCAGGAGATCATCTAGTCCAACCCCCTGCTCAAAGCAGGATCAATCCCCAACTAAATCCCCAAATGGCCCCCTCAAGGATTGAACTCACAACCCTGGGTTTAGCAGGCCAACGCTCAAACCACTGAGCTATCCCTCCCCCCATGCTGCCGTAGGTAACCATGAGGGTTTATCTTACCTCTCCAACATCTGGATGTGCAGCTGTGGCCTCCGCTTCCTGGCAGAGACAGCCTTTCCTGGGCTGGTAATCTGATTTGTGGATTCTGACCCATCTATTTTAGATACTTATATGCCCCCTATTACTGTAGTATCTGAGTGCCTCGCAAACTTTAATGTACGTATCCTCATAATGCCCTGGGAGGTAGAGAAATGCTATTATCCCTATTTTACAGATGAGGAAGCTAGACACAGAGATCTTATAGTGACTCAAGGTCACACAGGAAGTCTGTGGTGGAGACAGGAATTGAATCCAAGTCCCAGTCTAGTACCCTAACCACTAGACAATCCTGCTCTCATCAAAACTCTCTGGCCAATACAAGAGACCTATCCTTGTAGGAGAAAACAAAACAGTTCCAACAAAAGCAAACAGCTCTTCGTTCCCCACTCAATAATCCTGTTCCTGTCAGCACAGGGTTTGCCACACCACCTCTCTAGGTGGCCCCAAAAGTGGCTCCATACCCTCCCTCTACAGAGGCCTTGATCCAGGGATCCTAGCGTGTAAGCAGCAGACTGTCCCGCTCCACTTCCCAGGTGACTGCTGCTGGTCAAGCCTTCTTCTCACTCTGGCTCTTTGCTGGTTTCTTCCACACAACTTTCACAGGCTCCTTCATCGGTTTCCTCTCAGCCCGGAGCCACTGCTCGTCCTTCCTCAGACCCTGATCCCTGGAGAGCCCTCCCAGCACCATGCTGCTCTTGTCAGCTCTTCCCCTACTCAGAAAAAGCTGTCTCTAATATTTCCCAGCAGGCTTGGCCCCCCATCTCTTGCACTCTCAGGCATATTATCCAGGGTGGGGGACAAAACTGAGCTCAGGTCAGCGGTGGGACGCGATCCCTTTCACAGCCCAGCTCACCCTGGGACAGTAACCTTCCTACTAAATACCAATACAAATACTACATACTATTATCATTCATAATAAGCCAAATCTTGACATCCTTATTTTTGCCTCAACCTCAAGGGGACTACGCACATGCTTAAATTAAGCATTTGTGTAAGAGCTTAGCTGGATCAGGGCCAGAATGTTCAGTCCCCTGTATGACTGAGCCCTCTAACTGTAATTTGCAGACTAGAGTCCCTTTTTCTGATAGGCCACCCAAAAATAGCTGTTCAGTGGCTTTCAGTGTGTCCCAAAGAGCTGCAGTGGGCCCTCTTACGAAAAAACCATGTGCAAATACAGCGTAGAATGTCAAGAACCCATAGACAGACTCTGGGAGGCAGGACAATAGCATATCTTCTTTACCATTTCCACCCAGTTTTACCTCTGAATATAAGAGAGCTGCTGTATTAATATTAAATATTAATTTTAAATCTTTAATATGGATCAAGCCATCATGGAAGCAGGGGTTAGATGCAGATGCTCTGGCTGACTGCTGATGACAAAGAACACACATAAACTACAGTGCAAAGATGTAGTTAATGTGTGAGTACCCCACTTTGCATGTGCTAGTTCCTATTTGCATGCACAAACTGGATTTTTGCAGGCACATACATTGTGTGGGGACAATCCCGCCCTCCTTTTTGGCCCTAAATGTGATTTCTGGTGCTCTGTACCTTGCTGTACCAGTGCCCCTTACACTTTGGAACAACAATCTGCTGAGCATACAGTTTCATCTCTCTGCATTTCTGAGATGGCAACTGTTAGTCCACATCACCTTAAACATACACAAAAATCATGTTCTCTTCCTAGATGCATTGGGTCATCCTCTTTTGCAAACTCTTTGATGCTCACAGTCGTAAAGGTCAAGAGCTCTCACTGGTCAAGTTGTGCAATTTAGAGGGGGGGTTTTCCATGCTGATTCTTCAGCTCAAGAATAATGGCACGTTCAGGCTCACAGTGAACGCAAGACATACCAGACAAACAGCAGTCAGCAGGAGATCACTGAGGAACTTATTCACCAGACTGTCAAATTGATCACTGTATCTGTATTTTATACTTGAATAGATAGTAGGGCAACACATGAACTGGCTTTTTTAAGCTATATAGTGTAAATTCTTTAGCTGACAAACTGTGTGACTCCAAGCATATCCACATTCAAATCAAAGCTGATCGTTTTTGCTGTCTCAGGTGGCTTCTCTATGAGAAAGGATCTTTGTATCCTTCAAATACCTGTTTGAAAATCAGTCATTTTAATTTTAAACCAGTTTAGACCTTACTTGCACAATGACAAGACACTATCTTCTGTTTTGTTTTGTTTTAGTTCACCTGTTTTCATTTAATAAAAAATGTTCTTTCGTAACTCATGATGGGCTAGAGAATTCCCAAACCATTCAGAATACTTTAAAGTTCTTTTGGGACATAGCCAGATACTTAATATTGTATTACATTTTATAGTTGTCACTTAATCAAGCTATTTAATATTATAGTACATTTTAAAACTGTCACTTAATCACATTTTCTTGACCCTTTTATGTGAATTAAAGATCACTGTAGATAAAAAATGGCATGCTTTAGTTTAAATAGATTCAGTATGTCCAGTTTGACAGTTACTTCTGAGACATTAAAAGAATTTTCTGTGATTAATGTGACCCACACACGTTAAATGGTGTAATGTTCCATTTCTTCAGCCATTAGAGGAAACAGCATCAGACAGAAGGAGCCAAAACTTATCCAACTGTATGTAAAGCTGAAAAAGTCTAAAGATAATGTAGAGCGAGGCATGCTGAGCTAAGAAACTGACTTAAACTGACTCAATATTTTCCTTTTCCCTGCATTTTGAGAGGAAAAAAAATGTTCTCCAATAACACAGTAAGTGCACATTCTACAACAAAAGAAAATCTTGCTCAGAATGGAAATAAACACACTTCATTCAGAGACAGGTGAGCAGAATTATTGTGTGCTTAATATAAATAATTAATAAACATTTATTCTAGTTTTAGAAAAGCTGCCTAAATGGATATTTACTCACAAGAACAAAAAAAGGACCTAAGAAAAGGCTATCACTGGAACCATTTTTTATGACTGTGATAGTTTTGTGCAGTTAATCCAGAACTGCTTCACTGAAAGATTGTATGCTCTTAATTGTTCACTGTCATTGTAAAAATACATTACATGCCTTCACAGAAATGTTTAAAAGTACCATGTTTTTTTTTTTTTAGCCTTGGTGCTCAGTTCCTACTTGTTTGTTTAATTGATCTGACTATAATTGTTCCTACTTTGTATCTTAATCTCAAATCAGATGTACAGAGCTCTGTTAACAGCTGTGAATATACATGTTGCCTACTCCTATTGTGTGTTTTTCTTGATAGTTTAGTTAGAAGAGGTGAATAATACTCTAATCCATCCAGTAGGACATTTTACAATGACACTGACCTTTTGTTTGGCAGCAAATTCGTTTGATAACAGAACAGAATATAATATAACCAAATTGGTGTCAGTAATTCAGGTAGTCAATTAAAAATACTTTGTATACAGCACATACGCAAACAGTGAACAATAGGGCAAACTAATCAAGGTATAACAAGAACCTACATAGAAATCTGGATGTTGGAGGAGGAGAATGGCTCAAAATGTTATTATTTACAAGTACTGCTAATGAAACATATATGGCACATAAATGCATCTCTTCAAAGCTCCCAATGTGGCCACGTTGAGAAAAGGAAGCCAGACAGCAAAGACTAGTCACCTATATGGAGGCCTCTCTGTCATTTTCTCCAGTGAGACATTTCGTTACCTCGAATGATGTCATTTTGCACATAGGATGCAATTCATGCCTTCCCACTAAACGTATGAGTAATGGAGCTTTTGCAGAGGACCATGTGGGGGTTGGGCAAATGGGATCTACCGCCTTAACCTGGAGAAGAAATTCTCTCTACCAGTCAACTCCAGCTGCCCTTTCCAGCTGTTTTGGGACTGGTACAAAGAACCTCTACACGGCAGGTGTAGAGACCTACTGAACTGAGACAAATGTTACCTTTTCTCTGTTGTTAAAACATAATAGCTAAGTTGAGGGCCATAGAGGATTGCTGATATTTACACACACACACACACACACACACACGGCCACATCCTCAGTCGGTGTAAATTGGCAGTATAGCTTCTCAGAGATCAATACACCAATTCACACTAGTTGAGAATCTGGCCATATGAACTGATTCATAACCTTTAATACTGTTAATCTATTAGTGGGTATCATGAGGTTTAGTTAGTTAATGTTGGTAGAGTGCTTTCACCATATGAAAGGCTGTAACATGGCAAGTATTAATTTTACTAGGTAAAAGTATGTTCTCATTACTATTAGCTTTGATCTCCCTCCCTCCGCCCCTCCTGTTGTTTGCCACTATAACTGGTTATGTGAAATTACACTGTAAGCTCCTTGGGGCATAGACAAAGTCATTTTTGTGTGTTTGTAAAGTGATTGGCACAAATGGGCCCTCAATGCTGGTTGAGGCCTTTGGGCATGACTGTAGTATAAACAATTACCACCCTCTGTACATTTCTTTCCAGTTTGAATCCAAATTGCAGAAACGCTGCTGGCTGTATTTTGTAAGCAAATGTTTTGCAACTCGGAAATATGTGAGCTTGAACAACGTATTTCACCTCCTCTCCATGAACAAATATGGGTGTTCCTCGTGATGCTATTTGCTCTTCAGTTTCAAATACAAACATAGACAAAAACTGAAGGGAATGCCCTTTCCTTTACACTCCTGTATTAGGTACTCAGTATTCACCCTAACTCCTATGCGAAAGGATCACAACGGCTGTAAACTCAGAAACCCACTGCAACTCCTCGATGGAAGAACACTCCTAGATTGTGTACCAAGATGTGTTTGTAAATTGTCTGTATGACCTTTAAGTTGGTCTTGTATTGCCTTCCTTATCAGTTCTCATGCCAGCACTGTATTTGCTATTGAAATACAAAATTAAATTTCTCTGCCACATACAGTACAATGCTGGTCTTACCTTTTGGGGAAATATCCTTGATGACCTTATTGGTCTAAAAAGTTTTTACATAGCTTTGTTTTAATTTCTCTTTAGCTTTTCTCTCAAGTCTCCCATATATGACAATATTAGAATTCTTTCCCTACCTTTCTACTTGCCACCTCCTTCCCTATTTTTTTGTTCTTTGGCTAATCTTTCCTTATATATTAATGAAGTCCTTTGTAGTTTCTCTTCAAATCTTCAACTGGATTCCTGTGTGACTTTTTTTAAAATATACCTGCTAGAGTCTTTTATCATGAAAATTATTAATACTTCCATCGCTTCTGGCATTGTACCATCAGCTCTAAAATGGTCTATTATTATTTCTGATCTTAAGCTGCTTTCTCTTGACCCAGAAATATTGGCAAATTACAGACCTATAGCTAAGCTTTTATGGGGAAGGTCTTGAAGCAAGTGGTAGCCTTTCAAGTGCTTAACCACCTAGTAATAATCTTTATGACAAATGGCCTCCTGGTTTGCAGTTATGCCTAGTTGACTATGCACAGTGCTAAGAGAGTGCCCCTTAAAGTGGCCAATGACTTTTTATAAAACCCTACCTCAAGTGTCATGTCTGCCCTTACCTATCTTGTTATGAGCACAGCTTTAGATTGTGCAGATCCTCCTAATCACATGCCAGGTTATAAAACTCAGGGTTGGTTTGTTCGATCCAAATACATCAACTTGTCACTATCGATAATCATTCATCTGCACCAAGCATCGTGCATCGTGTTTTCAGTATCAATGTTAAAATCACTGCTCTGGAACATTATTACGACTAATTATTAAGATGAATTTGACTGTTAATGGTAGCAACACTTTTTTCAGTTTATGCAAATGATTAACTCATGCATATACATTTGTCTGTGCAATCTGGAGAGCTGTGAAGGGAGCTTTGAAGAAAGATGGATCAAAGTGAAGCCAAGTAGAGGGTAAAAAACAAGGTCTCCTGGATGAAACAAGTTTAGCTCAACTTTCTCTCCCACTGCCTAGATCCCAAGTTTTAGTACCCTACGAGCTGGGGCTCTTGGGGCACCCAGTAAGGGATGGGGGAAGTCAAGTCCTGGCTTGTGTAGACAAGGAAAATCTGATTAGGAAATTTGTTGAAGGGATACAATGTAAGCCAAACACACAAAATAGTTCAACAGATAGCCAGAAAAATGATTAGTAAGGAGAATAAACTGCTTTACTGCTGAAACTTCTGCTTTGTAATTGGTGGTCCTCTATCACGTATTGGACTCTGAATTGCACCACAACATACTGCAAGCCTATCTAAGAGCCAAGTACTAAGGTATTTATTCAGGCAACTCCATGTGAGTTGCCTGAGTAAGAACTGAGGGCCCAGCTGCTTCCCCTTAATCTGTGTGGGGAGCAGGTCTTCACCCATCTCACAGAAGAAGGACTCAGCTGCCTCCATGGCACCATGCTCTCCTTCTAAGGACTCAGAATCCAGGTACGCGAGGGCAGCGGGACTGGGCATCTATCAGCCCCAACCAGCCCTGAGGGGATTCCCATGAAAAGATACTGCAACCTGAGTTTATATCACCTTTCCCATAATACCCTCTCCCCAGGGCAGAATCCCTTTTAAAGGAGGTCTTGTGCAGAAGCATTTCCAAGGAAGCCTTGGTTTTGTGTCTCCATTGGAGCTGCACTGCCAGAGAACACGGAAGGCATGCTGGGATTCCGGCAGCAGCAGAGAGACACAGAACCTCTGTGCAGATGGATTTACAGGGTTTGGGGGCCAGGTCAGACTTGACACTAACCCAACGGGGCATGAGGGGACTTCCCTGCATGAGAAATTCTGCAAGGGGAACCTCACAGACTTTGCCTCCCTCCAATCTCCTCTTGTGTGAACTTTACCACATGGCTCAGGTTTAAGTGAGGAGCTAGGAGACGTTGTCCCCAATGCAGACATGACCGTCTCTTGCTGGAATGACTGTAAATGCTATGATGGGAATTGAGGAATATGGCAAAAGGCAAAAATAGGTATATACATATAATTCTAACTATTAACACGGGTATAAAAGACAGAATTGGGTACACTGAATTAAATGATTTTTTAAATCTAGAACGGAAATAAGATGGCAAAGATAATAAAAATGGTTATCTTGTTTATAAAGTACTGTATATTGAGAAGAAAAAAAAACAATGAGAATTATAGCAACAATATAAGAAAAAAGCTAGGAAAATCCTGATAAATGAGCAAACTTACATTTTCAAACATGATAAAAATGGTACATATAAATCTAAAATTGAACAGAGTTCAATGCACAATTGAATTAAGGTGGGGGGAGGGAAATCCAACCAAATTGTTAAACTTCCACTACAGAACTTGTAAGTGGTTTATCTGGACAAAGCTATGAAATGAATAAAAACAGCAGCTAAAGGATTGAACTTTTGCTGTCAGTAAGAAATCCAGATCATGGATAAGGATATTATGAATGCTGTGTAAAGAGCTCTGCAAAATATCCTCCACTGAACAGGAACTAATGATAGATGAATGCACACATGTAATTGAACATGCAAAAAGGAAAAGCTACATCCCAAGAAAAGAAACAGAAATGCTATCAAGAGGATGGAATCATGGTAATATTTGTAGGGCTAAGAAACATGCAAGGAAAAAAGGCAAATTATGAAAAATGCAAATTGTAACATAAAATACATGTTTGGGTCCATGCATATTCTACATTAGATTATCAAGGGAGCATCTGTCATGAACAGAGTCATGTAGAATGTTGGCAGGGAAATTCAAGCATGTAAAGTTTGTCTGGTTTGGGGTTTCATTACAAACAGAGGACCCCACGCTGTTCCCATTGAAATCAATGGCTAACTTCCCATTGACTTCAATGAAAGCAGGATCAGGCCCTTGCAAATTAGCCTGCGTGTGGAAAGGTTCACAAAGGTGCACAGATCTTTCAAGCACTCCTGGGGCCCAGGTTCAACCAAACATAAAGGCTGGTTCGTCATTTCCTATCAACACCATGTGAAATGTGATCATCTCGGCTGTGTTTTGCTTTGAGATGTTGGGTCCAGTTAAATCAAAACTCAAGCAGGGAGAATCCACACAAACTGAAATCAAAACCCCTTGCAAACTGAAATGGCTCTTCTCAAGGATACAACCAGAAGACTAACCCAGAGTACTGGTTAAGACTAAGAAGAAAGTAGAGCATATTAGTAGCATGAGAATTAGAACAGCAACATCAAGGTCTTGGAGGCAACCATTTTTTGAATCAAGCCAAGTACACAGTAGGAATAGGTTATAAGGCTAAATCATTTCTTACCACGACTTAAAGAGGACTTCGTTCTTGCTTAACTTCTTTTCCATGAATACACCACAACTTTGTTTCTGTTTGCCTGGTTCCTTATTTCAAAAGCAGCATTTGCTTTAACAGTCCATTTTTTTCCATGCAAAATACTGAATCTAATTGCAGAAATATGTCATTCCCTCCTCTGTGCCACATGGCATGAGTTAATGATGATGAATGAAAGTAATAAAACCCAAATCTTTTTCAAACTAAAGCTCCTGTTAAATTGCTGGAAATTATATGCATGCGTCTACAATGAGGACACTGCAGAAGGACAAAGATCTCACTTCCTGTGTTTGGCCACACTACTCAACAGACAACTGGCTGGACCTACAGAAATATTTCTGATGAGATCTATGGGAGTCATCTAAGTAAAGCAGTTTCGCTTAGGGGTGGAGATTTCATTATAATGCTTCTCTTCTCCCCTGTGGGACACTAAACATGTTTCACCAGAGCCCAGGACCTGCCTCAAATGTCTGTGGAAGTTATTTTTGGATTTTCAAAAATTGAGGATTAGAGTAGTAATACATCATCTAACATGATTTATGTTCTCACAGTAGGTCTCTCAACTTCCCTAATACAGGATTTCATTCTGTTGCATTACATATAGAGCAAAAGCAATTCAGTTAATTTAGAGCCAGACTGTGCCTCTCTTACTCTGAGTAACTCCTTACTCCTGGAGTAGTCCCATTGACATGAAAGGTAACTATTTGCGGACCAAGACACTACTTAGCATGAGGAGGGGTGGCAGAATCTGCCCCTTTGGATACATCTATTTTCAGAAACAATTTCTTGTTTTATGAACCACAGAAGCATGTTCGTATTCTTCTCTTCCCTTTTCACACACTTTCTCCTTTATCCACCCCCATTTCCTCTACTTTGCCCTACTGTTGCCTCTTCGCTGCCCCTTTGCCAATCACATGATCCGTTAGCACTTTCTTCCTCTATCTCATCCCCAACTCTCTCTGGGATCTTTATGTCACCCTCTCCTTCACCATCACTCTGATGCCTCTCTTTCTCCCACTGCCTTCCCACTTTGTTCCTAACTCCTTCCCTCTGCTCTGTTGCAGCCTATTTTGGAGATATAGCACAGCAGACTTCAAAGTGAGATTTAATAGTAGGCTCTTTTGAAAAATCTCCCCTTTAGATGAGTGTTTTCTCCCTGTAGATGAGTTTGCCTGAGTTGTATTTCACACTGGTATAAATCAAGGAGTAATGCCATTGAAGTCAATGAAATAAGGTTTCATTTGCAGGTAATAGCTTCAGCAGCAAAGCAAAAACTTACTAGTCTAGTAAGTTACATTTCAAAATCTTTCTGTCTCCATGCAGAGAAGACTGGAGAGGAGCAACCCGGAACAGGCTAAGTACGTAGTGGCATACATATGCCAATGCAAGAAGGCTTCCTTTGCACGAAGTCAGAAACTGCACGATTACAATCATCATGAAGCTGCTCTTAGATTTATGAAATAAACTATGGTCATCCGAGGCAACCATGCCTGTTCTTCTGCACTGTGTGTAGGTGACTTTGCAAGGTGGAAAAAACAATCCTTCTCTTCCCTTCTTTTGTTCTGTTTTTAAGATACCTTATTCAATATCAGAATGCTTTTTTGGTTAATAATCAAACCACACTGGTGGAAATCAAAGAAGTCAGTGGAATAACACCAGTGTCAGAACATTTTAAGTGAACTAATACCAGGCCCAGGATTCTGCCAACATCATGTATGACGTTCACTTTTGTATGTACTTAAAACACTGTGAGAATTCAATAATATTGATTATTTTAAAAAAAGAAAATATGTAAAAATAAAAAAAAACACCTAAGTGAAAAATAAACTTAAGGGCAGGGTAGGTTTGATGCTGTAGCTCTTAGTAATATAACAAAATGCACATGCTGGTTTTCTGGCACCTACACACAGTCATCTGTTGGAGTGGGATTAAGTCCATTTATAAGGCTGCATGCCTATTTTAAAAAGGCCTACCATAAGTTCTAACCCAATATAGTTTTCAAGGCATAGCCCATACAATGCAGCAATGGGCATTTCTTCTGAAAACAGACCCTCCTGCTTACAAACGGCACTGTGTTTTGTAGCGACATCCTGCCTTATGGCCTTACAGCCACATTCGAAAGGAAGGGTGGCACTAGAGAGAGCATGGATAAATCCCTACCACCACCCCGTATGGGACCACTGAGAAACGAAGGCAATGAGCTCCTAAAAGAACCATGATTCAGTGCTGCCAAGAGCCAAAAGAGCATCTACAACACAATGTGATCAATGGTATCAAAGGTGCTGATAGATCTGACAAAGGCAGCGGAGGAAGCTGGCCATTTTTGTACCAGAGTTCAGCCTAAAGCCACGCTAACAGAGGCCATGCCCATCCAAACTTTTCAGATGCACCAGAGCTGTTTCACCACACACTTCTTGGCTGCCTTAGCCAGAGAAGGATGGCTGAAGACTGGGCAGTATTTAGAAACTGCCAGCATCGAGCAGTAGCTTTTTGAGAAGAGTGACAGCTCACTTGAGAAGAAGCAGCGTCCTGCCTTCTTGCAAGGAGACTACATTGGGGAGTACAAACCATTCAGAGGTTGGCACCTCTCCCTCTCTCCACTCCATGCCTGGCATCTCTCTCTCCCCTCACATCTTCTTGTTTGGTGTTTCTCCCTCTCTCTTCCCGCCTTCCGCTGGGTATTTTTCACTTGTACTTTCATTCTGTTCCAAAAATTGCCCCCCTACTTTTCCTTGCCTCCTTCAACTTCTGTCTCCCTCTCTTCCTGGGGGGCTTCTTTGCTACCTTCTCCTCCATAGCTCTCTCAGGCGCCTCTTGGCTCCCTTTGTATCTCCATCTGCATCCTTCCAGGTGTCTCACCTCCCTCCTTAGTGTCTCCTGACCCCTGGAAACTCTCAATCTACCTCCTCCACGGTTACTTCTGCACCCCTCAACCGGTCTCACTGCTCCCTTAAATCCTCATAATTTCCTGTCTGGCTCCCTCTGCAACCCTAGGGCTGCCTCAACTCATTTCAAAGCTCTTCCTGACTTTCCTCCCCTACCTCCCAGCAATATTTTTAAATGGAATATTTTTCTCAGTTCACCTGGAACTGAACTTTAGCAGAGTTCCTGGGCTGTGGTGGGGTTGTTCAATCTGAGCTTCAGTTTGGGGATCTCTCTATTACAGGTCTCCCCCCTGTACTCCTAACAAAGACTCCAAAATCTTACTGCGGTCAGGATAGCATCAGGCCTGTAATGAGTTTTCTTGCAATGTCTGGGACCTTCATAGTCTTCTGTTTTGAGTTTGAAGAGTAGTGCTCAGGTAGCTAAGTTTCTGATCAAGACTACAGGGAGGCAGCAAGCTGAACCAACCTCCACTGTCCCCCTCGTTGCAAAGTACAGGCCTGTACTACTGCTATGGTATACACATTGCCAGGCAGAGAACAATTTGCACTTGCAATAGCAATACCTGGGACCGTGCACAGAGTAAACAAACAAGTTTATTTGCAAAGCCTGCCAAGAGGCAAATTTCACCACTTTCGCTTCATGTGCAAAATTTTTGCACAGCTGCAAGCTCAAGTTGTCCAGCAAGCGTTTGTGGGGGGAAGGGTGCAGAGCAAAAGGCTGGATTCCAACTTCTGCTGTGCCAATGTCATGAAACTTTGGAGACATGAATCACTGTTCAACTCCACGGGTGCTGAGTTGCGGAGCCTCCGTGACCGGCACCCGCAGAGCCAGAATTTGAGATGAATAGAAGCCTCTGAGTGGAACTCCAGTGAATGATGTAACAGTTCTACAGATGGCATACTGGTAATCATGAAACAGTTATGGCCAGCTTCAGTGGGAGAGTGAATGTGTGCACCCAGGGTGATAAAATTCACCCATGAAGTCAAGAAAAATACACATATTCTGATTTTAGACGCATGGGTAATCAAAGATAGGCAAGTCCTTGCCACAATCGATCTGTTATCAGAAACCTAAGGCAGCTGGTTGGTTTCTGAACTTTGACTCACAGACTCCCATATGGTCACAGTTTGCTGCAAAAAAATAAAAAAAGGTTCATGAATTCTTTCACCTCAGCAAGTCCAGTCCAGTCTGAATGGTTCCTCCTCCCCACCCCCTGTCCATTTAAAAACCATATTTATATATTCTTGGGGCCCCATTGAAAGATTAAAAAAAAAAGATGTGAAAGAAAATACAGTGCTGACACTATTTTATTTCCACTGCTGGGTGAACTGCTACAGGCTAGTTAAAGTGAAATGCAACAATCTGACTGGAATTAGAAAGCTGTCTTTTAACTGCAGTTATTATCCCTAGAACCTTTCTAGTAGCAGTCCTAGAATATAAGTTTAAAGAAAAAATCACTTTAATGGAGATCTCAGAGCTACATTTTTATATTGCACCATGCTGAGCTATTGATTAGCTTTACATTAATTTTATAGGCCAGAAGAATTTGTCATGATTTTCTCCCTTTGATTTCACTGCCCATCAGCAATTGTATCAGTTTTCTCCCTAGGTGCTGAGCAAAGTTAACTGCTGATGCACTTCCTATCCTTGACTTTTGATTCCAGCCTGTTTCAGCAATCTCAACCAGTCACTTCCTGTCTCCCCTACTTCATCGTCTGGCACTTACTTCAGACAAGTCAATATTTTTAAATTATATCTGTACCAGGAGTAATTAATCATAAAGCTTTATGCTTTGCAATGTTATTTGAACTTCTGCTTGGCATTCACAATTAGAAAACAACACAAAATAAGTTCAATTGTGAATATCAACTTAGGTTCATATACTTGTAACACTGGTGCACCTTATACCCGTGAATAAGTGAGTATTACTTATAAAGTCACTGCTCCATGACCATTAAAAATTAGGTAATTCAGTTTGACTTTTCTGATAATGCAGGAAAATATATAATTTTATAATCATCAATAGCCAGAGTTACTATATATGGAGACATATTATGTTGGAAAATATAAATGTTATAACGTCCTGAGCCACGTGGGGGAAGGGAAGGGATGCATGAGCCCCACCAACCAAGGAAAAGCTCCTGGAGTCACAATCCCCCCTGCGCTGATTCTTTGCTCCAGGGTGGCAGGGGCGGCTCTATGTATTTTGCCGCCCCAAGCACAGCAGTCAGGCGGCTTTCGACGGCGCGCCTGTGGGAGGTCCAGCTGGTAACGCGGATTCGGCGTACCCGCCGCCAAATTGCCGCCGAAGCCGCAGGACTGGCGGACCTCCTGCAGGCGCACCGCCGAAGGCTCCCTGACCGCCACCCCCACAGCGACCGGCAGGCCGCCCCCCGCAGCTTGCCGCCCCAGGCATGTGCTTGGTGCGCTGGTGCCTGGAGCCGCCCCTGCAGGGTAGGTAACACTTTACTGCGATTATAGGCCCACAATAAATTACTACCTGCAGTCTGTCTCTAGCTCAGCTACTCTGACCAGTGATTGTAGGGGCTCCATTAATTTCCTACCGATTCCTTGCCCCTCCCTGCCCACGCCACTCCCATCTGCTCCTGCAAAGGCAGTAAGCAGACAAGTAGCCTTGCTTATTCCTATGCCACAGACCCAAGGTCCATGTAACCCATATAGGGCATCACTGGGGCTCTCACTCCCTTGTGCCAGCATAGAGTCCAAGTTAAATCTAGCCCTGTAAGTGGAAACACAACATTTCTACCTGTAGATGATGACTCTGCATCTGTACTACAGCAATCCAATTCTATTGTGTCCTTTGACAGTGTCACATGGTGCCTATCTTCTCAGGATGACAACAAATGACCCTGACGGTTCCAAACTGGTTTATCAGAATTGCAGAAATTCTTAAGCATTCCCTATGCCTACATAATCTATTCCATTATGCAAACATAGCAGCTTCGTAGAGGTTGAATCCATAAGCACTCTATCAGACCTATGACACCTACAACTAATAGGGTTGCCAACCCTCCAGGATTGCCCTGGAATCTTCAAGAATTAAAGGTTAATCTTTAATTAAAGATTGTCATGTGACGAAACCTCCAGGAATATATCCAACCAAAACTGGTAACCCTAAATGACTAATAGAAACGTCCCCCAAACACACCAAGGCCTGATTCTGATCTTAGAGCAGGAGTGGCTCCACTGTAGTCAACCCAGTTACACCAGTGTAAAGCAACAAACAGGCTCATTGTTTCTAATCCTCATTTTAATAACACAAAGGACACGTAATAAAATGGAGCTATGTTGCACCACTCACATCCAATGTAATGTCTAGACAGATAGCTAGCAATATCCATCTGTCCTAGAGGAATCAGTCTACTATCAGCCAGTCACGCTGCAGTGAAGGAACCAGCCTAGGATTCAGCAGACTGCTATTGTGTTTCCTTAAGACAACTGAAGAATACACCTGTGTTAGTTAGCAGAAATGCATCTAATTTATGGCACATGCTTCTTTACAATGTTTAAAACAAAAACTCTTCATAAAGTGTCCCAAGCAATTTTAGGGAGATTAATTATCTCCTTTCTTATTCTTTTTCTACCTTTCCAAACATTTCAAGTCTCCCACAAATACTAAATCCACTGGATTTCAAATTATGTCACAATTAGCAGGAAATTAATTAGCATCTGGCCTATCCCCTAGTTTTCCTCCAATGGAGATTGCCAACTTTTAACACAAGCCTAAAGTGAGGACTGAGAGACTAACACAGCAAATGGGATAAAGGACTTTGAAGTGTGTGTGTGTGTGTGTGTGTGTATTTTAAAATGCACCTTACAACCCTTAGAACTCTAGACTTGTGTGATCAGAAACCTTTCACTTTTTTAATGACCATTCATTTGGGAAGTTTGCAGCTGATCCTTTCTACCTTTTCACGGACTATCTTTTAAAATACTCATGCCCCCTTTCAACAGCAGAAGCCAAAGCTATTAATTAGCTATGTCTTTTAGTCCCACCATACAAAGTTTCTTTTTTACGTAATCTCTTCAGGTGCCTGTAAGGATTTTTCAGTCCATAGTGTCTATAGATATCAGTCTCCCATCTGAGTCCCACTTGACACAGTTTCCTGCATTATTTACAGGCCTCTGCAGTCTATTCTCTTTGCTGCTGTATGTATTTTCCAGTTCTTTCAGACTTCTATTCATGGCGAAGTACTTACATTTATTTCTTTGCCTCCTCTTTAGAGGATTTTGGCCACCATTCACTATGTTCTCTGTTCTTCACCCCTGCTATTCCTTTTCATAGTTATTTCTATCACGGCCATCTTTTTTCCCATGTTGCAGTTTGCAGTGTACAGCTGCCCTGAGGTGTTTAACTGTTTCTATTGTGCAGCCTACAGTGACAAGCAGTAGCTTTGCAGGAGACTCTCCTCTCATATGTCACAGGTTTTAAGTCAGAAAACAAGAACCGTGCGTAAATAGTTAAAGAGAAACATGTTCCCCAAGTTAGCAGTGACCAAATGTTACTATCCAATGGCTTCTGTGAAATTAACTGGTGGTCCCAGACAAAAAAACACCTCAGCAACTGGCATTAATTAGCACCCTTGCTGACGGAGTCAGTAATAAGAAGAAGGGTTGCATGGCATGGAAGCTAAACGAGGTAGACTTAGCCATCAAGATGGTCCTTCCAGCATGATGCCAAGACAGTGTGGGGTGGGGAAATCTGCATTACCACTGCCCAGGATCTGTTCTGTATATACATCATAGATTTTGGTCGACAGGACTATGCAGCCAGTATCTTTCAAGACCACAAACACTCTCTTGGAAAATAGGCAAAGAGAGAAAAAAGAAACCCTAACCCTTTTGTGCCAACCCGGGGTTTCTAGAGCTTAGACTATAATTCTGGGTACATCAGATTTGCAGGACATACCGCTTCCCCTTTGGTCTGACCCAGTTTTATGTTTCTTTCCCAAACTTGACATTTAGGGAATTTTGTCAATTTACTTTTATGTGGGGTGTTTTTTGTTGAGGGAGGAGTGGGCATTGACCAGTGTCTCAAACCTGTAACATTCTGAATTATTATAGATTTAAGCAAATAGCTGTAATCTATTCCCCACCCTATTCTTTTCCTTTACTGAACACAGAACGTAGAGAATCTACTGTTTTTTACTGAACCCATAGACATAAGATGGGGAGGGGCCAGGAGACACAAAGAAAGAAAAAGGGCATCAGTGTAAACAGTCCAGCAAATTAAACCTACCTCATACTCGTATGCATGTCTGTCAGAAGAGCTAGTGATGGAACTACAGTCCAACAGCTGGGTATCTGGATTGTGCAGCTGACAGGGTTCCTCCATATGGACATAGATGTCAGTTTCTATACTGGATTTTGTTCAAGAAGAGGGGAAACTGAAGAGTTCTACTCAGTACCTGTTACAAAACAATATTGCCCCACGTGGTTACTGCAATTGCATGTGTTGGCACTAAGAAGCATGTCAATCCAAGCCAAATGTATGTATTTGGACCTCATGCCCTTAGGTTTTCAGTGACATTAGGATATTGGCACAGACATCTATTCGCACAAGAGTGTCTGTTTGTCTATATAAACAGACAAGAACACCATGCTGAAATGACCTTTTACTCCTCCCACACCCCTCCCCAAAGAAGCTCACTCAGAGGAATGATAAAAACAAAGAGAGGGATAGAGCCTGCTGAGTCTCAGTCTAGCCCATCAGCCTTCCACAGACCATTATAATAGTTTTAATTTTTTTTTAATTCTCTAAGAAAACCAATTTCATCCTTGAATGTTCAATTGATCTACAATAAACAAACAAAAAGGCATTAGGGAAAAATATTGTGCAGCTATTTTGCTTTGCTGGTTAGAATTTAATCCTGGGATTCTAAAGGAATGATTACAAATAATTCTGCTAATGGTCCTTAATGTATGTTTCAAATGTAGCTGCTTAGGATAGGACTATGGAGTACATGTTCATTATGGGTCAGAGGATTTTAGCCAAATAGGCTCTCACTTTTGATTAAGGGGTTGAGCACCCAACTCCAGTATGTATATTACATAAACTTTCACTACTGATCATCTAGATTCTGTGCCAGGGCCAGCTCCAGCTTTTTTGCCGCCCCAGGTGGTGAAGCGGAAAAAAAAAATAAAAAATAAAGCCGCGATCGGCAGCACTTCGGCGGCAGCTCTACCGCGCCACTTCATTCTTCGGCGGCAATTCAGCTGCGGGTCCTTCCCTATGAGAGGGACTGAGGGACCCGCCGCCGAATTGCCGCCGAAGACCCAGACGTGCCGCCCCTTTTCATTGGCCGCCCCAAGCACCTGCTTGGTTCGCTGGTGCCTGGAGCCGGCCCGGCTCTGTGCAATAGATACATCATTTTGGAAGTTTTCTAAAGGTTACTTACATACTGTGACAGGCTTACTGTAAATAAATGTTAAGGTGACAATAAAACAGTAGTGTAGAGGACTCTGCAACTGAAGTTTCCACTTCCTACTGAGCCCAATTCATAGACTTTAAGACCAGAAGGGACGGATATGATCTGCCTGACCTCCTGCATAACACAGGACAAAGAACCTCACCCAGTAATTTCTGCACCGAGGCCATAACTTTCGTTTGAGCTACAGACTATCTTCTAAAAAGACATGCAATCTTGACTTAAAGACTTCAAGTGATGGAGAATCTACCACATCCCTAGGTAAGTTGGTCCAATAATTGCCCCCCCCCCCCCCGTTAAAAATCTGCACTTTCTTTCCTGTCTGAATTTGTCTAGCTTCAGCTTCCAACAGTTGGATCTTGTTAGGCCTTTTTCTGATAGTAGACTGGTCTCTATTCGATCAGAAATCTCTTCCCCTTGTAGGTACTTGTAGACCATGATCAAGTCTCTGCTTAACCTTTTCCTGGATAAAATAACTAGATGGAGCTTCTTTAGTCTCACTATATGGCAGGTTTTCCAGGTCTCAGCTCAATTGGTCCCTTTCCAATTGGTCCTTTCTGAAGTGTGGGCATCAAAAGGGGTCACAGAAGTTAACGGTAAATACAGTTAATTATGTTTTTTGTATTTCTGAAGAGGAGGAAGTTGCAACTGAGGGCTTTGCTCTGGCCCCACATCACATGTTTCTCTTTGGGCTATTATTATTTATATTGCAGCAGCACCTTTGAACCCCAGTCACGCATCAGGACCTCACCGTGCTAGGTGCTGTACAACCACAGGACAAAAAGGATGGACTCTACCCCCAAATGGTTACAATCTCCGTTATGGGCTGTTCTGCCAATATATGCAGACTAGGTGGAGTAAATTTACCTACTCTGCTGTTATTATTGTTATGATTAACTGTATTCCTTTAGCATATTGTGTTTCCTTTCACGGTCAGAACTCCATTGTGATAGACATTGTTCAAAAATAGTCCCCATTCCAAAATGCTTACAATCTAAATAGCTAAAGATTATCATCTTTGTTTTACTATTGGGGAACTCAGGGACCAAAAGCCAGAAACTAAACCATCATCTGCAGAGACCCAATCCCGTGTTTCTATAAAACCATCTTCCTTTACACTGGGAATGTTGTGACTATGGCCTAAGCATTCAAATCATATTAAATGTAAGGATCTGGTGACCAAGTCCCTTAGGCTCCCTTGAAAACCCCAGCTCACAATCTGGAAAATAAATCTTGACTCTTATTTTATACCAGAAACTCAGCAGTATTTTGAATTACATTTTATAGTTATACAGCCTGGGAAAATTTGGTCTGCCATTCCATTTTATTTAGGTCAGATGTTAAAGAAGTTTTAACGGGCAGGGAAATATGTATAACAAACTATTTGATGCCCAAGTGGAGACCATGCAAAAGGTTAATCTTTTGTTCTTTAAGAGCCAGCATGTTGAAGAGGTCCCTGCAACATCTTTCGTGATCTCCTTTGTTCACATGGTATTAAAAGTAATAAATAGCCTTTTATTTTTCTGAGTTTCAGTTGCAGAATGTGCATGCTAAGATTCAAAGGAAAACAAAAGTGCAGAAATAGCAAGATGCTATATAACACACAGCCCTTCATCACTTGCATTGATGCACAGTGTTACAAATTTTATCTAATCAACTGACGTTTTAAGTAGTGGAGAATTCAACAAGAATAACAATGTGGTGACAATTTAGGAGGTTTTTTTCCTTCATAAAAACACTGTCTTCTGTTTGGTCTAGATTCAGGTCAAGACATTTCACTAATTTGCTAGTCATTAAAAAGATATTTTTATACCCAGCCTGTAATATTATACTCTTGAGTGATTATGATAGCTCCCAACAGAATTCCAGACTTGAAAATGAAGGCTGGGAAGCTGAGCTGCAATTATGATACTTTAAATAATTCCACAAAAGTAGAACCACTGTTAAATAATTTATAGTCTTTGATCTTGTCACAGATCTACTGAAATCTTCACATCACTCAAGCTAAATATTTTCAAACAGAAATGGGATAGGTTACTTTTCCCCCACCTTCTGTCAGTGCAGCCGCTCAGGAAATAGAGGTTCTAGGGGCCAAATTCTCATTCACTCCAGTGTAAGTTATTTCAGTGCAACGCAGATCAGAATTTTGCTCTACATGTTTAACTCTTTCAGAAACTGGGTTTTACTAACGGCTTTTTTGAAAGATTTAAAAAAGTAATAGTTTTATTTTTAAAATAGTCTGAAGCACATTTTTAATACCTAGCAAGATCTTCAAAATACTACTCTTCTGCTGTGATATTTCTTTGTCTGCCCGTACAAGGAACATTACATGTGCTGCAAAGGAAGCTAAGCATTAGGCAGATGAAAATACAATTCACGCTAAACTTTGTAGTGGCACTTACATCCATGGTGTAGTAAGTCAGAGTCTGCCCCAGCCTCACCCAGTTCTGGATGTGGAATATTCAATGTTAGTATCAAAAGCATTGGGCCAAAAAATAATATCTGGTGTAACTCCATTGAAATCAATAGAGTTGCATGGGGGTCGGTGTTGTCTTATTCAGACTGATTCAGACGCACATATTTGGCACATTCTTACTGAGTGGATAGGAACTGGGTGTGGCATATAAGAGACTTGGGTTCTATTCACAGCTTTCCTTGGGGTGACCTTGCACAACTTCTTTGTTATCTTATTTGTGAAGTGATACTTGACAGTCTTCTAGGGCAGAGAAGGCCTTGCTCATTAATTAGGACTCTGAAATACCCAGAAATGAAAGCAGTTGGCAGCAGAGGTGAGACCAAAACTCCTGGCTCACAGCTGAGTGCACTTTCCCCTAGATGAGGGTCTAGGGATCCAGAGTCTCTCTCTCGCTCTCATCCACAGAACATTTCCCCAACTTGATAGTGCAGCAGAACAGAAAGACAATCTAATTCAGCTGAAAAAGCTTTCTCCTACACAGAGATCTGGTCCACAGAGCTGGTTGAATTTGTCCAGATTGAGTTTTCAATGAAGTTTTTCATTGAAATTTTAAATAGAACCTTCATACATACTGCTCAGCCCCCTAAAAATGTCATTTTTTCACTTCAGGTTTTTTGGCTGACTATTAAAGGGGTTGAAATCTTCTGATGATCAAAAAAGGTCAAAAGGTTGAAATTTTGACATTTTCTGAAAAACAATTTAAGAGTGTATCATTTATTTTAAAATTCCAGTGAAATTTTTCAACTATTTTTGCTACCAGCTCTACTTCCCAGCCTTACAGTGGTGTTGTGAAGGTGAACCTATTTGTTATTATGCGGTTCGAAGCGCATAGACAGACAGACAAGCATTAGCTCTGCTTGACCTGGCATGCTAAAAATAACAGTGTGGCCATGGCAGCACAGGCAGCAACTCGAGCCATCCACCTGAGTACGCACCCTGGGGGCAGGGGTGTCAGGTGGGATTGTATTCAGATGGCTAGCCCATGCCACCTCTGCCACACTGCTATTTTTAGCATGCTAGCTCAAACAGTGCTAGCACATCTGCCTTCCCAAACTGAGGCCATGTCTACACTGCAAAGTTAAGTCGACTTCATGTAAGTCGACATCGAGCCTCAGTTTTAAGCAAGTCAATCTTGTATGTCCACACTACGCTCATTGTGTCGGCGGAGTGCATCCTCACTAGCAGGGCTTGCATCGATGCACAGAGTACTGCACTGTGAGTAGCTATCCCACAGTGCACGTAACCAAGTGGAACTTGGGAATGGGCTTCCAATGCCTTATGGGACCAAAACATTGGCACGGGTGAGTATGGGAACATGACGTTAGCCTCCCATGCTGCACTTACCTTCCTCCTTCTTCCCTCCGTCCCTCCCTGAAATCAATGGCAAACAAACCAAGCCTTTTTTGCGTCTTTTTTCATAAGCCTGGGTTACCCACGTGGACGCCATAGCACGATAAATATGGACCCCACTCAGCTATACACTGTTGTTGTGAGCATTACAAACACCTCATGCCTTATCCTGCAGTATTTACACAGCCGATACAGGAGCCGCCGCACGGAACAATGTGATACTACGCAAGCAGCCCTGCTGGAAGACACAGAGCAGAGCAATTCGCAGTTGCTGGCAACCGTCATGCATCACCTTGATATGGCTGAGCGCCTTTTCTGGGCCCAGGGAAACAAGCACTGACTGGTGGGACTGCATCGTTATGTGGCTATGGGATGGCAAGCAGTGGCTGCAGAACTTTTGAATGAGTAAGGCCACTTTCCAGGAACTGTGTGAAGAGCTTTCTCCAGCCCTGAAGCACAGCAATACTAAAATGAGAGCTGCTCTGACAGTGTAGAAGCGAGTGGCAATAGCTCTGTGGAAGCTTGCAGCGCCAGACTGCTGCCGGTCAATGGGGCATCAATTTAGAGTGGGTAAATCTACAGTGGGATTTGCTTTGATCCAAGTTTGCAGGGCCATCAACAGACTTCTCCTAGGAAGGGTAGTGACTCTGGAAAATGTTCAGGACACAGTGGATGGTTTTGTCGCGATGGAGTTCCCTAACTGTGGTGGGGCGATAGACAGAACGCATATCCCTATCTTGGCACTAGACCACCTTGCCAAAGAGTATATAAACTGAAATGGGTATTGAGAGTGTTGCAAGCGCTGGTGGATGACAAGGGCCATTTCACCAACATCAATGTGGGATGGTCAGGAAAGGTACATAATGCCCGCATCTTTAGCAACACAAGTCTGTTCAGAAATCTGCAAGCAGGGACTTTCTTTCCAGACTGCAAAATAACCATTGGTGATGTTGAAATGCCAATCGTGATCCTGGGAGACCCAGCCTACCCCTTGCTCCCATGGCTCATGAAGCCATACACAGGAAGCCTGGACAGCAATAAGGACCGGTTCAACCATAGGCTCAGCAAATGCAGAATGGTGGTAGAATTTGCCTTTGGACATTTAAAAGGTTGCTGGTGTTGTTTGCTTACTTGGTTAGATCTCAGTGAAAAGAATATCCCCATTGTTATTGCTGCCTGCTGTGTGCTCCATAATACCTGTGAAACAAAGGGGGAAAGTTTCCGCTGAGGTGGGGGGTTGAGGCAGATCACCTCACAGCCAATTTTGAGCAGCCAGACATCAGGGCAATAAGAAGAGCACATCAAGGGGCTCTGCATTTCCATGAGGCTTTGAAAACCAGTTTCAGCAATGAGCCAGAGTAATGTAACACTTATCTGTATTGTTCCTTACCAAACTGTCCCCTGCATTGCATTTTCTCCCCTGTAAACTCCACCCCCACTAGCCACCATGTGTTGAATGAATAAAGAGCCTTTTCTACCCAATCTGTTAAGTTTTATTATGCACGCAGACCAACAGAGACAGCAAAGAAAAGTAAGATAACCTGGGGCAAAGGGGCTGATAACACTGTGGAGGGAGAAACAAGGAAAGCTTACTTACAGATGCTCTGCAATGACAATCAAAGGTGTGGGAATGGGCGCCTTCTGGTCCTTGTACCCTCCCCTGGTGTTGAGTGCAAGGAATACCGAACTCCACTCTACCTCCCCCCTGCCTCATAGGACGTTTGGGGGAGGAGGATGTAGAACTGGGCGATGATGGCAGCAGGTTCAGCATAGGCTGCAGAGGGATTCTAGTATCCAGCTGCCTTTCTTGAACTTGAACCAGATGCCTCAATATGTCTGACTGCTCCTTCATAATCCATAACATCTCTTCCTGTGTGGCACGCTCTTGTTCCCTGCATGTTCTCCTGTCCATGTCCAGGTTCTCGGACAGTGTACTCCTCCATGCTCTGGGCACTGTCTTGTCACTCTCGGAGGCATGCATTAACTCATTAAACGTGTTCTCCAGAGTCTTCTTTTTCCGCCTTCTAATATGGGAAAGTCTCTGTCCCGGTGTGGAGGATGCACTGACGGACAAGGTTTCAGCTGCAAGGAATGCAAAGCACAAGGGTAGCATTGACAGTGCATACATTGTTTCTGGTGCAAGGTTACATTTTTTAATTAAAAAAAAATCCCTCAATACACTTCACTGCAAGCCACAACGTAATCACAACTGCAGGCTATTGCAAGAGTCGGTTTGCTTCTCCAGACATGGTGAGTACGGCCACGAGGCATGAGCGAGATGTCTTGTGCTGCTCCTTATGTGAAGACATCCTTGGGATCACAGGTTGGAACTTGAGAAAAGCCCCCTTTCCCTAGCAACTTGGATGGTGCTTGAGGAAAGGCACCAGTTTAAAGCCCCCCAAATAGTTTGTTTTTTACAAAAGCGGCACCGGGTTGGGGGGAAAGGGAGACAAACAGGAAGAAGCCACCCCTCCTCCCCTTTTTAATGCTGCTTGCAATACACAGTGATCCCTTCTAACCATAACCATGGCACATTTGGGAAAGCGTGGTTGTGTGACCCAGATTTCACTAAACAGGGGGCAGATTACTTGTTGAATTGTTTGTGGTTTAAGGGATAGCATTGAAAACTTCCCCTGTTTCCCCTAGGTGACCCTATGCAATATCACTCTCCTGAGAGTAACAGAGGCAGCAAGGGAGCAGATGCTGCAAGTGTCTGGGTAGAGACCTGGTCCTTATGATGCAATACTATGTGCTGCAATGATGCCAGCAGAGTTAATACTCAAATGGCGCAGGAATATATCCTACCGTGGTGGACGAAATAAGGCAGCCCTTCCCGGAAACCTTTTGCAAAGGATTGCAGGGTACTGCCATGAAAGCTTCCTAGAGATCTCCATGGAGGATTCCCAGGCCATCCCCATGCACATAAACAGTCTTTTTCTGAGAGCACCCTCTGTGTAGCTGGAATGGCCAGTGACACCCACTACACCTACTTTTTTGTTCAGATTAAACATAAAAAATAATAGCATGTAACCCCTACAGTTTGATTGGCAATGTGTACTTACCAAAGGTGCTTCTCCCGGCATCACGCTCCACCGCCAACTGGTCCTGTGAAGGGATGGGCTCCAGGGTTAAAAACAGTTCTTGGCTGTCAAGGAGAACGGATCCTCTGCTTGCCTGCCTCACATTCTCCTCCTCCTCCTCTTCCTCATCAACAATGTCCTCCTTGTTGTTGCTCAAAGTTGCCCAGGGCTCCTGGGAGGTATCCACGGACCGTTTTGGGGAAGTGGTGGGGTCACCGCCGAGAATTGCATGCAGCTCCTCATAAAAGCTGCATGTCTGTGGGGCAGAACCAGAATGACCATTTGCCTTCCTTGTCTTCTGGTACACTTGCCGAAGCTCCTTTATCTTCACGCGGCACTGCTGCATGTCCCTGGTGTAGCCCTTCTCCCCCATACCCCATGCAATCTTGGCATAGATGTCAGCATTTCTTCTGCTGGATCGGAGCTCTGCCTGCACAGACTCTTCTCCCCACACAGCAATAAGATCCTCCACCTCCTGTGTATTCCATGCTGGAGCATGTTTGCAGCCTTGAGTTTTCATAATCAGTTGGGCTGGCGAGCTCTCCATGCTGATCATACAGGAAATGAACATTCAAAAGTTCCCGGGGCTTTAACAGGGGAGCGGCTGTTTCCTGTGTACCTGGCTGACATGCAGTGGAGTTGAAAGTGCTCTCCGGAGCAGTCAGAGTGAAGCACTGTGGGACACCTCCTGGTGGCCAATTCATTCCAATTACACAGTGCAGTGTCTACACTATCCCCATGTCGACCCATGGATGTCGAATCAAGCGCTATGCCTCTCGCGGAGGTGGAGTACAGAAGTCGACTTTACAGACCACTTAGGTTGGCGGAAGGGACTTGGTGGTGTAGACACATATCAGTGGTTTGAGCATTGGTCTGCTAAACCCAGGGTTGTGAGTTCAATCATTGAGGGGGCCATTTAGGGATCTGGGGCAAAAATCTGTCTGGGGATTGGTCCTGCTTTGAGCAGGGGGTTGGACTAGATGACCTCCTGAGGTCCCTTCCAATCCTGATATTCTATGATTATTAGATAGACTTAATGCGGCTTATGTTGACCTAAGTTTGTAGTGTAGACCAGGCCTGAGAAGTGCCCTCCCAGCTGCTTCATAGACATACCCAAAGACACTAAAGTGATATGAGCTGTGTAAGTTGATAGCCAAGCATAGACAATATTTTTTAAATTTTAATCCATGTTGCTACACCAAAGCATTAGCACCTACCAATTGGTCTTTGAAAAACACTAAGTATCTGTTGCAATGCAGTGGTTGCTCATTCCACGCCACATTCCCTTCCATGTTTGATGCCTGATGCCATGAATGAGTGAACTACCTCCTTAACCTCCCAAGAAGCAGATACAACTTTACATTTCACCGTGTAACATTTTCTTGCAACAGATCTGAATGTGCCAAGCTACCGCAGTTGTTGGTAAGATTTCGTAGAGCAGGCCAGCCCTGAGTGTGGCTGTGCTAAACACTGGGGCAATGTGGCTCTGCAGTGACTCCTACTACGGGCTGTGTCTTAATGCAGTGTATTACAGCCTGAGAAAAACTATCAATACATTTAAATTGATGGTATGGAATAAAAAGAGTTAACTAGCTCAGCACAGATCAAACACATGAGACACCCTAGCTCAGTACATACAAACATACATACAGGCCCTAAATCAGGGGCACTGCTATGATGGGCCTGTCCCTGGAAAGGTGTAGATGCTCTTACCTTTGGACGAGTGTTGCCCTCGTGCTGCCTGAAGGGAGTTTTGATCCGGGATACTAATATAGCATACTTGATACAGAACTAGCATAGCATAGCTAAGAGGTCTGTTTGTATGACAAGGATTTAGGCCTTTGGGGGGCTAACACCTAGTGAAAATGCATCTATATTGGCTTTTGTGCAAAGCTGCAATTTAAATTTTTATCTTATCACACACACTACACAAGACAGCTAATCAGTGTCCTTTGATAACTAGTATTAAAGAATTTAACTAGCTTTGCTTCGCAGTATCATTACTTAAAATATAGTTCTTATGTGCATTTGTATTTATTAAAACTTATACAGGTAGTTTCATGCATCCTTATAAATTCATATATACATTTTCCTGTCTCATCACAAAGCAGTAATACCTGGATTATGTCAATTCTGTGCCTTTTTTTGCACAGGGTACTAAAATATACTATAATATAATGATGCAGAACATTATATATTTGGTAGAAAGTTAAATGCTAAAAATAAAGGCTTATATTTTGAGAAAAATGTGAGCAGTTGTGTGTCTGATTTATGTATGCAATCATGGTAATTATGTGCACAAATTAGGCAAGAACATGCATGTCTATTTTGCTGAAAACTTAGGCAAAAATGGTACCAAACTGAATTTATCAATGGTGTCATCCCAGGTTTAGATGTAATAAGTAAATCATAGAGGACTTAATCATAAAATTAGGGTTTATAGGTGCTATGGTAATACAAATAACAAAAAAATACAATAAAATCATTCACTATCATAAAAATTAGATTGCTGTTATGTAACCTATTCCATCCTCCTCCCAATGTATCAAGTATCAGGGGGTAGCCGTGTTAGTCTGTATCTACAAAAACAACAAGGAGTCTGGTGGCACCTTAAAGACTAACAGATTTATTTGGGCATAAGCTTTCATGGGTAAAAACCATCTGAAGAAGTGAGGTTTTTACCCACGAAAGCTTCTCCCAATGTATGATTATTCCCTATGGAGTATTTTCCACTGCTTTGCCCAATCCAACTTTAAATCAATAAGATAATAGCTTTCCCCCCACTTCCTTTGAGAACTGTTCTACAGCCATATAGATCTCACAAACTTGGTCCCTGTGAAAACAATAACTTTATTGTAAAACAAGTGGCTTAGTGGCTATTTGGGTCAACAAACATACAGTAATACTATACCAACTTTCTCTTTCTCTCCCACTCAAACTCCACTAGCACTCTTCCAGTTCCACTCATTGGTCTCTTTGCCCTTCATTCTCTCATCAGCTCACATTTCATATATCTTAATATCCCATACCAGCCCTTAACTGTTCCAAGCAGCCCCATTGACACATTTCTCTCCAAAAAAGACACCAGCTCAGACACACAGAGGGCTTCAGATATTTTATTTCAGAGTAGAATGGGTCTAATAATCTGGAAGTGTTTAATTCCGTCTCTTTCCACATACACAAACCTCCAAGTCTTTAGGATAAGTTCAAATTGGAGACACTAATAAAATCCTGGGTATATTCTGTTTGCGATTATACATTCATTCTTACCAAAGTTACTTTGGCTGAGTTGGGTCTTCCTCAAAGATCTGGTCTTGCATGAAGAAGTTTCTTCTCAAGTGTGGGCTCCAGCAGCTAAATCCTCTCTTTTACAATGCTCGTATTAATGCAGAACATTATTTCTTATCTGCGTTTATATCACTTTTGAGATTTCCTCTCTTAAAAAGTGCATTGGGGTAGATTCTCTACTGGTGTAAATCATCATAGCTCAATTGAAGTCAATGTCAGTTGATTCCAGCCAATGATCGGGCCCAAAGTGTTCAGATTTGTAGAGTGTTGGAGAAAAACCCACTAATAACAGATCTGACCGGCAGTCTGGATCCTCATCTGGCTTCTCATTTGCTACTAGCTCCAGTTCAGAGGCCTAATATTTAAGGCCAGCAATGGACTATGGCTTGGTATCGTCTAAGCTAATCAGGGATGTGAAGCTATTTATGTCCAGGATAAAACTTTTGGGACCCAGACACAAGATATTCTCAGTGGAGAATCAGATGTCAACCCCCATTTCTAATGGAGGGTATTAAAATGAGCTCAAGCCAAGAGGCAGAACAAATACAGTTGAAAATGTTATATTTTATGTATATGGATGAAAACAGTATTTAGACTTACCTTCCCTGGGTTCAGCAGCTTACATATTTTAGATTTTTCTACATATAAGCAGCTGAACCCAGGAAAGATAAGTCTAAATGCTATATTCATCACATAGACACTATATTATGGCTACATTAAAATATAGAAAGAAACCTCAGTCATTGGAAGATTGAGCCCTTGCTAATTTGAATCTGTCAATTCTCTGCTTTCCCTCTGATTTACTGATTCAATCCAAACCAGTTCAGTTCAAATACATTCCGGAAAACGGATATAAATGGAGGAGAATGGGTGCCCACATTGCTTACAAGCCAGCAAATGCCCAACGTTCACCACTATTCCAGCTATTTCAGACATGTTCAGCCCATTTCTATTTGTAACATGTTCAGAGTCTCAGAGGTTTGTGACCAGCTGAGAATGCACTGAGTTCTCATCATCACAACTGCTGACTAGATTTATGTCTTTTAAACCAACCCTTGCATCTATTGAAACAAAGAATGTAACGAGTGGGATTAGTTTAGCTGTTGATTTTGGATACCGTGTACCCTACTCTCCATTCAGTGTTTGGCTGGGAGTGAAGCGTAGCAGCAATATCATATGACAAACCTACCACATGAATAAATGCTGTTTCCCATTCTTCATGCAGTTAAATCTTTGGTAGTTGACTTGCTTAGGATATAACATCTATTCAGATAATAAAACCCAGCCAGCATGTAATAAAATGCTTTAATCCATAGTCCACACATAAACCTTCTCTAGAAACAATGATGGTTACAAACTGTAGAGTCTAAAACTTTTCCTTAGCTAGGGAGCCAAAAATCCTTTAGCACAGAGCCATGTTTGAATTGTGAATTTTGTCTGGGAAAAGTATAAAACCCAATGTATAATTTTTGCAGATGTGGAGAACTAAACACAATCTAAGATGTAAACTGCTAGCATAAACTCCTGTAAGATGTTTTTTTCTAAGGGGTAAGTTGTATAACTTGGTTTGTACTTACAGCCTTACCTACCCTAGTAAAAGCTCACTTTTGTAAATTAGGGTTATATATTGCTGTGTTTTTAATGGGGTTTACGATGTGGTTTTTCTACATCCCTATTTAACAAGTGTAGAAATACAAATACATTTGTCAAACATTTTTATTATCTCCTTAATAACTTGTTAACAATGTTACAGTATTACATGATGAGATTTATGTAAAAAGCAAGGGTTTCTTATCTCATTGCTAATCAAAGAATTTGTCCAAGTAATTCTTATTAACATGAATGTAAATGACATTGTGCGGTAATCCTTTGTGCATTGCCTACCAAAGGGATCCACAGGGACCAGTTCATTTAAAATGATCTAAAGTCCTTCATGTTATTTAGAGACGTGGACCTTGCACGCAGGTCCAAATAAGTTATTTAGTAAGAGATTGTTTGGACCATATCAGTTCTCTTACAGGGGCGGTGAGTTATATGGGCCCGTGGTGCACATGCTCCCTCAATATTCAGGGAACGGGGGCCCAGCTCCACCAATGTTCGCGGCCAGGTCTCTCCCCCAGCTCCGCCTGCCGCCCTGCGCACCTCTCCTGGTGTGTCCCTGCCTACACCCTGGGCAGCGGGCGGCTGCCCTGCCGCTCTGTGCTGTGCTCCCTCGCCGGCCGCTGGTGGCTACAAAAGGGAGCGGCTGAGGCTTTCGGGTGGAGGTTCAGAGGAGGAGCAACTGCAGCAGCTCAGGGAGCCCCAGGGGGCTGCTCAGCCTGCCTTGGGCTTTTTCTTTCCCTTCCTCTCCTCCACATTTCTTTTGCTAGTTTCCTTTCTTTGTGGTTGTAGCCAGGGCACTCCGAACCCCCCGCCCCACGCTTCCTCCTCCCCATCTCCACTTTGTGGGGAGAAACTCGGGCTGTTTTCCTGTCTCCTCGCTGCAAACAACTTCACCACTTCTCCTCCTCCCACTGAGCCAGCTTCTTTCCCCTCTGTCTCCGTTGGTGCAATGTAGCCTCCAGCTGCCCCATGGCCAGCAGGATTTCTCGCTGCACCTCCTGCACGTGAGCAGCTCCTTTCAGGGCTTCTCCCGGGGTGCAGCGTGAAGTCTCTTCCCCCCATTCCCCCCGTAATCTCTCTCCGGAGTTGAGGGTGGGGAAAAGTTTGTTGATAGTTAGTTTTCCCTCTGAACTCTTGTCGCCCTTGTTTTTGAATGAGAATTTCTTGCTCTGGGCAAGTGTAACCCCCTGGACCTGAGAAGGGCCCTAGGAGCACGTGCAGTGACAGTGGTGTGGGGTGAGAGTACTGCCGGGGGGGAGAGGGCTGGGGGGAGTCCTCCTTTCTGGCCCCAGCCCTGGGGCAGCCTTCCTACACCCCAAACCCCTCAGCCCCGGCCCCACTCCAGAGCCCGCACCCCCAGCCAGAGTCCACACACACACCCCTCCGCATCCCAACCCTCTGTCCCAGCCCTGAGCCCCTCCTGAACCCCTCAGTCCCGTCCCACAGCCCTCACCCCCGCACCCCAACCCTCTGCCCTAGCCCTGAGCCCCCTCCCACTCCGCAAACCCCTCATCCCCAGACCCACCCCCCAGCCCTCACCCCCAGTCGGAGCCCTCAACCCGCCCCCACATTGTGCAATATAGGGAAACTATTAAATGCTTGCTGTTTCCAGTCCATTTTTACATTATTTTTTTAAAAATATCAGCTTACAAGGCAGGTGTGGGTGGGGGAAGGGACTTGAACCCATTCGGGGCACCACCAAAAATTACACAACCCTGCTGCTCCTGTTCTCTTAAACCTAATGGCGGCTAGGACTAGTACTCCAATAGCATAAAGGGATATAAAGAGATCAAAGTAATGTACAGTATGTAAATTTAGAATGATCAAAGCTTTTCCTTAGCAACCAGTGGATGGTAAATAATTGTATTAAGATGTATTACTCTAGCAATATCATCAGAGCAGTTCCCTTACCTGGGTGCAATTTTGTACTGATTGATTGTGAGTGAGCACCTCCAACGATGGATTTATACTGAGCCTCTTCCTCTTGGTACTTCAGGCCTTGGGGAAGCTTTCTTGCATACTGTTAAAAGTTCCATGAGGACAAGCTGCTCCTAGACAGTATTCAGAGAGGAAGGTATAGGAGAATTCTCCATTTGTAAGCATGTGTGACGTGGGGAATTGGTGTATTTTTACGCCATATAATCAAAAGAAAATGCTTCTCTATGCTTACATTTAAAATACACAAGCAAGTACCACATGTACTTACTTAAAACCTGTACATTTATACACACATATCCACGTCTTTCCATCATTAGCTGAGATCACTGCTATGCAGATGATGCCCCTGGCCAGACATGAAGATGGTTTGCAGAATAATCCAAATACTGCTGTGCAAGAAGAAGTTTGATCAACATGGTCCATAACATAGGGGGTATGAATGAATTATGTCACTTTGATGATATTCTCGAGAATATTGAGTTAAATAACAAGCCAGCAATAGCTTTAATTATGTACAATTTATCACATTTACCTGGGACATTATTTGTCCAGGTCATCACAATTACAACTTTCACCAATTCTATCACCTGAGCCCCCCAAGAATAAAGAGGATTATTTAAGCATCTTCACTCCCACCCCTTTTTTTAAAGCCAATTCACATAAACTAATCACCCATTTGCATACATGTGGACAATTTGCCTGACTATAAGGCATCTGCACTTTTATGTTCATTTCGCTAACATCTGGAGTGCTATAAATTCAAACCTTGCCTTTTAAAAGAAATGTTGGTGATAGCATTGATCAACTGAGTCAGAATCAAATCTGAACTCTATTAAATATCTCAAGCTTTGGGGGATCCAAAATGAACCCAAAAGTTAACAGTGCTAGACAGAATACTGGTGGTGTTTTGGTAAGACAAGAAAAAAAGTTATATTAGGGTTTCAATAGACACAAGTACAAAAGGAAAACACTTGCAACAAACAGCAGAAGAGCATGTATGAATGGTTGCAGTTATGAA
This sequence comes from Terrapene triunguis, assembly GCF_002925995.2. Taxonomy (NCBI): domain Eukaryota; kingdom Metazoa; phylum Chordata; order Testudines; family Emydidae; genus Terrapene; species Terrapene triunguis. The sequence continues at coordinate 15,524,794 of NW_020664483.1, read as the reverse complement.
AGAATAGAGCCTTCTTGGCAATTGAAATGTAGGCGTTTTTAAGGATGAGTTTTTATATTAGGAACAAAGAGAATCCTGACAATGGTATTGGTCCATCACTAGATGGAAATGGTAAAATTATGTTCAATAAATATTTCTGTTCTGTGTTTGGGGGGAAAAGATGATGTACTCTCCTCATATGAGAATGATAACACTTTTTCTATTCATGATGTTAAACAGCAGTTACTAAAGTCAGACATTTTAAAGTCAGCAGGTCCAGATTTCTTGCATCCAAGAGTTTTTAAAGAGCTGGCTGAGGAGCTTAGTAGACCATTAATGGTGAAGTTCCAGAAGACTGCAAGAAAGCTAATGTTTTGACAATATTCTAAAAGGATAAATAGGATGACTCAGGTAATTACAGGCTTGTCAGTCTGACTTTGATCCCAGGAAAGATAATGGAGTGGCTGATAGGGACTCAATTAATAAAGAATTAAAGGAAGGTAATATAGTTACCATATATAATATAATATAATATAATAACCCTAATATAATTAATGTCAATCAACATGGGCTTATGGGAAATGGATCCTGTCAAACTAACTTGATAGAGACAAAGAAGGTAAGTAAGATCTTTTACTGGACCAGCTTCTGTTGGTGGAAGATACAAGCTTTCAAACTACACAAAGCTCTTGATATCTTTTTTTGATGAGATTACAAGTTTAAATGCTATAGATAATAGTGCTGATGTAATAGACCTCTGTAAGGCATTTGACTTGGTACCACATGACAATTTAATTTTTTTTAAATCAAATATAAAATTAACATGGCACACATTAAATGGACTAAAAGCTGTCTGATAGGTCTCAAAATACAATTGTAAACTGGGAATCATCATCAGGCAGATGTATTTCCAGTGAGGTCACATGGGGTCAACAGGGATCAGTTCTTGGCCCTACGCAGTTTAACATTTTTATTAATGACTGGACGAAAACAAAATCATCACTGATAAAGTTTGCAGATAACACAAAAAAACTGGAGAAGTGGCAAATAATGAAATACACTGATACAGAGCACTGATACCTGGGTATCACTTGGTAAATTGGGTGCAAGCAAACAACATACATTTGAATATGACTAAATGTAAATGTATATATTTAGGAACAAATAATGTAGGCCATACTTACACTATCTTGGGAAGTAGTGACTCTGAAAAAGATTTGGGCATTGTGGTGGATAATCAACTGAACATGAGTTCCCAGTGTGACGCTGTGGCCAAAAGGACTAATGCGATCCTTGGATGCATAAAGAGGGTGTTATATTTCTGGAGCCAGCAGAGGAGGAGACAGACAGACACAGAGGGAACTGATGGAAACACAGCTGTCTGCTGTGGTGGCTTTATTGTTCTGGCTGCAAAACTAAAAGTAACACGAAAGTGAGACTTTGCACTGGGAGAGCACAGAGCCCCCTGAACATTTAAAGGGCAGGACATCACATGCCTCCACCCTACTTTAAAAAACTTTCCAAACATACACATTATTGTTTACATGACTAACATGACACAGTTTATAACCTAACTAAAAGCTGCAACTGGAGTACTACAGACTCGTAAATTGCAAGGGGTTATTCTGCCCTGGAATAGCAACTCAGTAATCAAACAATGTATAGGTTCAGCTGCACAACTGGATTTCACACTCTCTTGGGATAATGTGGTAATGGTGTGATGGCAGTGTACTGAACACAGGAACAGTTGGTGGTAAGGAATCAACTGGATCTGGTACCACACAGTTTCTTCCACCAAGTCATCAAAATTGTAATGGAAGGAGGCTTGATTGAAGGAACAGAAAGGTCCTACTGGAACATCCCCAGATTCTGGTATTAGTTGAGGCTGCAACTGGTCCATATGTCACTTCCATACAATACCATTGGATAGTTTTACCACAAAACAAACAAGTCTCATGCATTTTACAAGTTCACCAGATGCCCATTTCACTCCACAACAGTGGTTGTGAGTCCACAATAAGTCTGCAACTTGAAAAGAATGATGACAAGTCTCATGTTGTCAATCAATTTGCATAGCTTTGGATTTGGCTACATGTAAGGCAATATCAAGAGCTAGCAGGACCCAAAAGGTATGTAAAAATTGTCCAATTTCTGCTGATGACTCAGAATAGACATGTTAGCTTTTAAGGCATGCTTAAATGTTTGCACAAAGCATCCTACTAGTCTACTTGTAGCAGGATGGTAAGGAGCTGAGTATATGTGCTGAATTCCATTTAAAGCTAAGAACCTCTGAAATTCTTCAGAACAGAAATGAGGTCCATTGTAACTCACCAACTGTAACAATAAACCAAACTGGCTAAACAACGTACGAAGATGACCAATGGTCTTGGTAGCTGTAGTAGAATTCATTCTGAAAACTTCTGGCCATTTTGAACAGGCGTCAAGTACAACCAAACACATATAGCCTTCTAAAGGTCCAGCAAAATACACAAAGATTCTGAGGCCACAACCAAACATGTAGACGAGCTGGGCCAGGATCATGCTGAATTTGCTGACCCGTAGTATAACACTTCACTTTCCTCTCAATGTCTTTGTCAGTTCCTGGCCACCAGACAACTCTGGGCTATGTCCTTCATCCATACAATGCCAAAATGACCTTCAAGAATAGCCTCCAAAACCTGAGATTGAAGTGATTTTGGAATGATCACTCACATTCCCCATAAGATGCAACCATGATTCCCAGATAAATCATATGGATGTGACATGAACTGTGTAAATTGGGGATCCTTTCGATCCAACACTGTACCCTGTAGTACCATCCCCTTCACAAGAAAAAGCACATCATCCTTAGCGGTTTCTTTGTTGACGTCTGTGCTAGTGATCAGCAATCTATACATCAAATTGAGATAGAACTTCATCTGAAGTTTCTTTGGGTTGATGAGAACTTGGGCATGGCTGGTGCAACAGTTTATCAGCATTGCTATGCCCAAGTCCCTTTACAGAATTGAATAGTGTAGGAATGAGCAGGAAATAGCAATGCCCATTGTTGCATACAAGCATCAGCTAATGATGGAATTCCATGTTTTGGTCCAAAAATTGAAAGAAACAGGCGATGATCCATCAGCAAGGTAAAATGCCTACTGTACAAAAGCGGGATGGAATTTCCAAATTCCAAAGAGAATGATGAGAGCTTCTTGCTCTATGTGCGCATAGTTCTTCTCAGGAGTAGTGAATATTCGGGATGCAATGGCAAATGGCTTCTCCATGCCATTAGGAAAAACCTTGGGAAAGAATTGCACCCACTCCATATGGTGAAACATCACAAACAATTGCAATTGTTGCAAAGCATCAAACTGCGTAAGAACTTCGGCTGGTGTCAACAGTTTCTTTGTTTCCTTAAATGCACACACACACTCTTCAGTCCATTTCCATTTTTTCTTTGCTTGTAACAGTTCATGTAGGTGCTAATACTGCCACCAGATTAGGCAGAAATTTACCATAGTTGTTAAGCAATCCTAAGAATGAACGTAACTGTGACACATTCTCTGGTCGTGGCGCTTGAAAAACTGCTCTATCTTTCTCTGGCAATTTTCTTAAGCCACTCATGTTTGTCTTGATGTACTCTCAGTCCAGGGTCTTCCAAACATTGCAAGAGAGCACCCAAATTTTGAAGATGATGCTCTTGATCCTTTCCAGTAACAAGGATGTCATCCAAATAGCAATGAACTTTGTTCAGTCCCTTCAGAATCTCATCCATGGCTTTCTAGATTAGGGCAGGTATCAAATGGCAACCTGTTGTAACAAAATAAGCCTTTTTGCATGTTGATGGTGGGATATTTGTGAGATGCCAGATCAATCTCCATTTGTAGGTATGCATTCAGCAAATCCAATGTACTAAAACACTGCCCACCACTAACAGTAACAAATACATTTTCAATGTGAGATAGCAGATAGTGGTCTGCAATAATACTGGATTCTGTGTCACTTTGACACCTCCACAAATTCAGACTGACCCATCCTTCTTGATCACTGGTACAATGGATATAGCCCACTCAGTGTGTGAAACCGGTGACAAGACTCCGATGTTCACTGAACGGTCCAAATCTGCTTCCTTTGAGGCATCAGAGTTTAAGGCACAACTCTGGGCTTGCAATATTTTGACTGGCTGACAGACTTAACAGTGAGCTTCACTGATACATTGCTTATCTGTCCAAGTTCTTTTTCAAACACTTTGGAGTGTCTGTCCAGTATTTATTTAAGATTTTGAGGTGCTTTCATGATCGCCTTGATCTCAGTCCAATTCACCTTGAGCTTTTCAAACCAAGATCTGCCTAATAATCAGGCGTACTTGAACTTTCAACTGGAGTATCCCTTTTGGGACTAACTTTTCTCCAGTATAAGTCTTCAAAGACATGTTTCTTGTGTTCCAAGGGAACTTGTGACAAAGTCTGGTGATAGGTAGATTCAGAAATCAGTGAAACAGCAGCTCCAGTATCAAGCTCCTTTCTTGTAGGAACTTCTTCGACCAAGGGTGTAACCCAGATACCATCTCTGACTCCAGCTTCTGATAGCGTGTGTAGTGCTAGGTCTTTGTCAGTATCACGAGAGCTCTTGTCTCTTTGCACATTAGGATTTCCCGACTTCCATCTTTTCTTAGCTTCAGTTTACACAGGTGTCTTCTTGGATATACAGTTACTCTGTGTTGCTGGTTGCTGAATTGTGTGACAGGTCACAATGATGTGTCCTTTCTGCAAATAATCTGATGTTCCCAGGAATCCTTCTCCGAGTGTGTAGTTTTTGCACAATGGCCCCACAGAAATTCCTTACATTCCCATGGTCTTCTGTCACAGCGATTCAGGAGGTGAACTTCTCAGTTCACAATAAATTCCAGAGAATCCTTCTCTGCAGGCTCCATTGCAATTGCTATTTCAACAGCCTTCTTGAATGTAGATGCTGATACAGTCAATAACTTCTTCCAGACCTGGTCAATGCATAATCCAGAGACTAAATGGTCACGCAGCGCATCACTTAATGTTTGTCCAAACTGACAATGCTTTGACAACTTCCTTAAAGCAACAACAAACTGTGCTACTGACTCTCCACTCCCCTGATATTGCTGATGGCACTAATAGTCTGCTATCATGGATGGAGAAGGAGAAAAATTCTCCTACATTGCTGCAGTAATTGCGGCATATGTAGCAGTTCCAGGCACAGCTGGAGACAACGGGACATGCAGCAGTCCATATTGCCTTCAGACCCATCACTGTCAGCAAGGTTGAAACTCATTGTCCATCTGGAATAGAGTTGCAAGCTACCATTTGCTCAAAACATTTGGGATAGATCACCCATGATTCGCCGTTTTCATCAAACTCACCAACACTGCCCACAAAAGATGCCATTTGTCTGCTCTCCTGTTCGACTTCACACCTCCTGGACACCTTTTCCACAGGGAAATTCTTTTTTGTTACTGCACTATCTGTGCTCTATCACACTCTGCTGGCTGTGTGCTTACACACTCCTTTGGCTGAACTTGGGCTCCCTCTGCTGGCTATAGACCTGCCTGCTTGCACAAGGTCAGTCAAGATGGCTGCTTGCTTCCGCTTCACTCCTCCGTTTGAAAAGTTCTGACAGTAGTTGCAGAACTCTTATCCTTTGTTCCGTCTTTATTTGTTTACTTCCCTCTCTCTAGCTGTCTGGTTCATCCAGCAGCAAAATGGAGTAGCAATCTGCCAGCTACCACCTGTGTCTCTAGGTGAACTTAATCCCCTTTTTATTTCATAAGTGTTACTTGCTTACTTTTTCATTTTCTTGGTCAGGCAATGGGAGCACTGGACACTGGTGGGATTTAAATTCCTCATCACCAAATGTTCTATTTCTGGCTCCAGCCGAGAAGGAAATAGACGCAGAGGGAGCTGATGGAAACACAGCTGTATGCTGTGGTGGCTTTATTGTTTTGGCTGCAAAACTGAAAGCAACATGAAAGTGAGGCTTTGCACTGGGGAGTGGGGAGAGTACAGAGCCCCTGGAATATTTAAAGGGACAGATCCTCACACAGGGGTATCTCAAATAGGAGTAGAGAGGTTATTGTACTGCTGTATTTGGCACAGTGCGAGCACTGATGGATTAGGGTGTCCAGTTCTGGTGTCCATAATTCAAAGAGGGTGCTGAAAAATTAGAGGGGGTTCACAGAAGAACCATGAGAATGATTAAAGGGGATTAGAAAACATGCCTTACAGTGATAGATTCTAGGAATTCAATCTACTTAGCTTAACAAAGAGAAGGTTAAGGGGTGACTTGATTATAGTCTAAGTCAAGGGTCGGCAACGTTTGGCACGCGGCTCGCCAGGGCAAGCACCCTAGCGGGCCGGGCCAGTTTATTTACCTGCTGACACAGCAGGTTCGGCCGATCGCGGTCCCCACTGGCCGCGGTTCGCCGTCCCGGGCCAATGGGGGCGGCGGGAAGCCACGGCCAGCACATCCCTCGCCCGCGCCGCTTCTCGCTGCCCCCATTGGCCTGGGACAGCGAACCGCGGCCAGTGGGGGCCACGATCGGCTGAACCTGCTGCATCAGCAGGTAAATAAACTGGCCCGGCCCGCTAGGGTGCTTGCCCTGGCGAGCCGCGTGCCAAACGTTGCCGACCCCTGGTCTAAGAACTTATATGGGGAATATTTGAGAATGGGCTCTTCAGTTTAGCAGAGAAAAATATAACATGATCTAGTGGCTAGAAGTTGAAGCAAGGCAAATTCAGATTGGAAATAATCAGTACATTTTTTAACAGTGGGAGTAATTAATCATTGGAACAATTTACCAAGGATTGAGAAAGATTCTCCATCACTGACCATTTTTAAATCAAGATTGGATGGTCTTCTAAAAGATCTGCTCTAGGAATTATTTTGGGGAAATTTTATGACCTCATACAGGAGATCAGACTAGATCATCACAATGGTCCCTTCCGTCCTTGGAATCTATTAATCTAATGAGGACAAAGGGCCCAGGGGACATGAAGCTTTTTGATCTGATACAGTTTATGAGTACTGAATGACTTTTGCTGGAAGTGCGCTGGATGGCTGGACCCAAACATGGTATATAGGAACCTCATTGTAAACCCCATCAAAACACACTAAAGCGTAACCCAAAATTGCCATTAGGTTCAGTAATTTGGCGGCACCCAAAAGTTTTAAAAGTCTGGCAGGGACACAAATTCCTCTTGATTCTCACACTGCTAACTTTTGCTGTGATTCCCAGGAAAAGTTTGTATAATATTAAACAGTTTGTTCTTTCATTCTTCAGGTAGGATGAAATATATTTTTCCTCTCCTCAGGAATATAGAGAAAATAGAAAGAATAAGAAAAACAGGAAGACTCTGGCATCCCCTTTTGAATGATCATCTCCTCCTAATCCAGGAAACAGAAGAATCCATCTAAGAGTTCTTTTCAAGACATATGTTTGTTCTGTGCTTTTACAGTAATTGTGTTAATCCAATAGACATGCTAGGTGGCAAAGTGTTACTGAGGGTGTTGGAGGAATGTTTACTGGGTGATGTGTTCGCATAGGAAGAAAGCTGAAAGCGCAGTTTAAATAAAGGCGTGGGCTTGGATGACAGAGAATATGTATCTAGTATATATTTCATGCATGGGGAAATATGAAGCAACTGGGAGCAGGGTTGAAACCTAAAGACTATCTATTTATGTGTTAAGTTCAAGGGGTTGTTTACATTTCTAGATCCTACCAGTGATGAAAAACTTCAGCCCCTTCTCTCTTTCCACAACCTGGAAGGGGCAGCTGCTATGTCTCATTCTAATGTAAGTTTTTTTGGTGTGTGTTACTTTTATTCTATTTAACTTACATTTTTACATAAAAAATATGACGCTGGTATATTAAAAAAGGGAAAACATAACCTGAGATCACATGGAAATACAAAGTTTTTGATGGAAAAATATGTCTGAGATTGTGGCTCCCTTAGGTTGGTGATCATTTATCTCAGCTGAGCATCCCACTGTTGTCATCGGGCCCCCGCAGTCGAGTAACTGAGCACTGGTGTGAGTATGGGGCTCACCACATGGCCCTTTGACATGCTTAAACATGTCCATTCATTTTGTCTTGATAGGGAATTATGTTACCCACCGCCATCAGAAGCATACATGATCCTGTAGATTGTCGCTTCTTTTGATGGTGTTAGCTGCTTCTACTGCTGGCGCTCAAGTCCTACCACAGCAGAAGCTTTGCAACTGATGCACATGAAATCTGCCTAAAGTGTCAGAAATTGACACAATTCTGGCAGCTGCCAGCGTTTTAGCATTTGTTCCTCTCTTGTTTTCTTCTTACAAATGAACTCCCAAAAAGGCCACAATATATTAACAGATAAACACAATGAAAATTGAGAGGGTTTTGTTCATTATTTTATCCCGCCCTTCTTTAGGTGCTAAGATATGATGATGTTCAAATGGGGCGATCATTTCCTGACTACTGGGTATCTTGAATTACTTAGGGTACTTATTTCTTGAAATTCTCACCTGTCAGCCTGAGCTCTTTTTCATCTACACCACTTTAAGTTTAATACACATGATAAACTTGATGGACTAATGAGAGTTTCACAGTATTTGAGGTATTTCAGGATAATGACTCAGCCTTTCTACCCCTTTTCCCTTTGCTGAGGTCACCTGACCCCAAGCCCACCTCCAAACCCCCTCAGTGCTGAACCCATTTGAGTCTCCCTCAACTGATCTTAGTCTCCCACCAGAACCTGATCCTCCCAGTTCTCTGTAAGCTATAGCTTTAAGTCAATCTTTGAGTCAACCCCATCTCTCTCCCTGTTATTATTGCAGATTCAATCCAGTTCACAAGTCCCTCCCTCCCCATCCCATTACAGGCTCCCTCCACCAGCCCAACCCTGGGCCCTCTCTTGCATGGCTCTCACTTTGAAAATTCACATGGCTCTGCAGAGCTGAGAGCCATTTCTTCTAACTTCCAGGAACCCTGAAAAGCTTCATCCGGGGCTGGACACCAGAGTGCATGATGTTTCTGGAATCCATTGCACACGCAGAGACTTTTGTATACAGTAGGAAAATTGGCACCAATAATTCACCACTTGGTGCAGCTTCCCTGGTGGTAACAATGAAGTTGTAATGTAGACAGGACCCAGGGCTGAGATTTTCAAAGCAACCTACAGCACAGATTTTGAGATTTTCAAAGCACAGTTCCCATCAATTTCAAGGGGAATTGGGCATTCAAATCCCATAGACAGATTTGGAAATCTCTGCCCTGAGGTTTCTAAAACCACATTACCTAACCCTGCTCTGAGCATATGTCAATCTACTATGCTGTGGGTTCTGGGGATGCAAGCCAATCGGTGGTGCAATTAAGGAACAAGCCTTGGAGTACAAGGAAGCTTAATATGAGAGGCAATCTGATACTCAAAGATGTGCTGAATCCTGTGGAACTTCAAAGATAGTTGGGAAGGAGGCAGAGAAACCCAGAGCGGCAAAAACAGAGTAAGGAGCAAACTTCTAGAAACACATCTGAACTGAAACTCGATCACTATTTCTATCTCACAGCAAAAATAATTGCTGAAAAGTCCTTTAACTTCTATTAGGCTCTCTGAGGTGCTTGTGCATTACCTACAAGACAGCATATACAAAAAATATGGGGTGTAAACTCCAGCTGATCAGTTTCAATTACTTTAACAATGATCTGAGAAGTAAAAAATTTCCCCAATCACTACAAATCTTTATAAGCAGTGAAATAAACACCAACATGCCTTTTTCCAACAGCTGGAAAATTATGCTATGATTGAAATGACATCATTCTTTTTCTTATGGAAAATTTTGGCTCCAAGCGGTCGGAGAGAAATTGGGTGATGTCCTGGAGACAGTACTGGGCAGAAGTGGGGAAACCAAAATGATGAAAGGAGGGTGCCTTAAAAACATTTTTTCTTAAGGAAAGAATCTATAGGTTCTTCAAAAAATAAATTCAGAAATTTTGACAATGGAAAACTCACTGTTTTCCAGTGTTTCCCAAGCTTCCACAGATCTAAGGGCATCTCAATAGAAGATTTCTGTCTTAAAGTTTACCTATTTTTTCCTTATTTCGTTTTTTCCCCCTCTGCTGTTATTACACCACTGAGAAAACACACGCACAAACACACAAATACCATAGTCAGAAAAACATGTGTTGCAGTAACTACAACTCAAACAGACCCATAAACACACAAGACTGAAACTGCATAAAGTTCCACATAGAATATGCTGCTATCCTCATTGTATATGGAATTCACTGAAAAGAGAGGTTTTGTCCTAACTATTTACAGGTCCAAGACACAAAATATAGTTCCTGATTTGAAGCACCAATATTTGTTAGCATTCAGAACTGGAGTTTTGGCTTGAGCCTATTTCTCGTCAAAGCTTTGAATAACATTGTTTTTGTAGCTATGAATGTAAAGTTTAACTCTTCTCTTTTATACATTTTGTTTTTCAATTCCAGTGCTGTGTCAATAGGAAGGTAGCAAACTTAATATACTTGCTCAAGCCCTAGCCACAATGGAGTACCTTACTGTGTTACTTAGCACTGTGTTTGCAAATGACTGTCACACACATTGATGACAGAATCATGCTTGAGAAACATTTCTGAACATGTTTGTATTTAGCACAGTTTGGGTGCTCCAGGGACCAATCCAAAATCACTGATGTCAATAGAAGCCTTTCCGTTGTCTTTGGACGAGGCACTGAATGTGGACAAGACTTTGCTATAAACCACCATGTTATTCCAAATCATACTTGAGACAACCCCCTAGCAGTATTCGAGAATGTTTCAAAACATGGCTACATGTTGCAATTGTGCTGAGTACAGAGAAAACATGAATGGAGGTAGCCACAGCTAAAAATGGTTTTAAGCTTAGTTTCAACAAACGGCGTGGACAGGGCCTGACGTTAAATGTTGTACAACTACTGGTACATTTCCAGGACAGAGAGTATTTTCTACAAGAGTAGAACACGCAATTCTACAAGAAAGAAAGAAAGAAAGAAAGAAAGAAAGAAAGAAAGACAGACAATAGTTCCACTGAAAGTACAAAGAAGTACAAAGTCCTATAAAGAAGTACAAAGTCCTTTTTATGTGCTGAATCCAATGGACGCAGAGGGGTCTTGGGAAATCTTTTCAATACCCCGAAACTGGAACAAACATCACCTATAGTTATGGTTTCTATAAGCACATTTTCTTTCTTTTTTTTTAAATGGAATAGTTGAGTAAGTAACCAAAGACAACCTAAGTAAATAGTCAAAGTGCAAGTAGAAACATGCCCCCCAGCAGGTATAACCTAAACACCCACCTTGTGGAGTTTTTCTACATTTTTTTCTAATGCAGTGGAATGGAGTTCACATATTTTAACCTGACAGTCCCTATTTCATTTGTTAACTTTGCTTGCTGTCTGTTTTAGTAAGTGCCTCCACCCAGTTATTAACTTTTGCTCCCCTTAACAGCTCAATGGAGAGAGAACTTGCTCTCAGGCCCACAAGAAAGTCAGTGAAGGACTTATATTTGGAACCTCCATACAATTTTTCTTTTAAAAAAACCATGCATAAATGTGCATATCACTTTAATGTATCAAGCCGTATATATACACACATAATTTTGTGTGATTTATATCCCTAATTAGATCCCAGTGGCAACATTCGTTCAGCTAACAATGCGTATCATAATCACCTTTTCTTCATAGAAATGATTTCCTTAACTTTGCATGCATAACTTAATAGCTTTTATTTTAAAAACTCATGTTAGCAGCTTTCCTCTTGTAACCAGTAGGGGTGCTATGATAAGGAACTAATTTGCTGTAAAAATTGCTCATTTGTCAAATAGGCATTAAAATAATTGTTCCCCTTTTGACTGTTACCCTGCTGTTTCCAGTCATTTTCAAAAACTAAATTATTTACTCATTTGAAAGTTCAGCTGTGCATATTTTAATTGATATTCCCTCACAGGACTCATATTGTTAATGACAATAATTAACCCGAAATGGCTGCTAAATAATTATGCTGAAAAGATATGAAGTATTTGTGCAGAAAGTAAAATCAGCATTTGAGAAACCATCAAAATGTACAACTTCCATATTTTATGGCAAAGCACAGTAATAGTTCATAATCAAATTAAGGATGAAAAGGAAAATGGAGATTATATGCTTTGATGCAGAATACTTTATGTTTCCAATATAGTTAGGTATTCTAGCTAACAATGAGTATTCAGTCATTTTAATAAGTCCCTAAGATTGCTATTTTAGCTAGTAATATAAAGTATTCTCACACAGTTAGTAGAGTTAGCAATGTAGTAAACTAGCCATTAATAATAATAAATAATGATAATACCACCTACCATTTATCTATTGCCTTTCATCTAGGAGACTGAGATCCCAAGGTGCTTTGGAGTTTATAAACTCAATACTGAAGGCTTTATTCAGGCCAGTCTCATTGACTTCAGTCAGAATAGTTACAGAATCTGCATGAGCAGGAGGAAACTTGTGGAGTTCTGCAATTAGTCTGCACTGGGGCTATAGGAAAGCTCTTGGAAACTCTTGGACTGTAAAACTTCATGGGACCAGGGGAAACCAGAAAACAACTACACGTGGAGACATCTGCCTGTGGAACCCTCCTCCCTCTGTAAAGAACAAAATTGTCAGACACATAGATGAACATAATTTCTTGGGGACTAGTCAACATCGTTTTTGTAAAGGGAAACCATGCCTCATCAATTCTACTAGAATTCTTTGAGGAGGTCAACAAGCATGTGGACAAGGAGGATCCAGTGGATATACTGTACTTAGATTTTCAGAAAGCCTTCGACAAGGTTCCTCACCAAAGGCTATTAAGTAAAGTAAGCAGTCATGGGAAAAGAGGGAAGGTCCTCTCATGGATTGGTAACTGGATAAAAGATAGGAAACAAAGGGTAGGAATAAAAGGTCAGTTTTCAGAATGGAGAGAGGTAAATAGTGGTGTCCCCCAGGGGTCTGTACTGGGACCAGTCCTATTCAACATATTCATAAATGATCTGGAAAAAGGAGTAAATAGTGAGGTGGCAAAATGTGCAGATGATACAAAACTACTCAAGATAGTTAAGTCCCAGGCAGACTGCGAAGAGCTACAAAAGGATCTCTCAAAACTGGGTGACTGGGCAACAAAATGGCAGAGGAAATTCAATGTTGATAAATGCAAAGTAATGCACATTGGAAAACATAATCCCAACTATACATATAAAATGATGGGGTCTAAATTAGCTGTTACCACTCAAGAAAGAGATCTTGGAGTCATTGTGGATAGTTCTCTGAAAACATCCACTCAATGGGCAGTGGCAGTCAAAAAAGCGAACAGAATTTTGGGAATCATTAAGAAAGGGATAGATAATAAGACAGAAAATATATTGCCTCTATATAAATCCATGGTATGCCCACATCTTGAATACTCCATGCAGATGTGGCCGCCCCATCTCAAAAAAGATATATTGGAATTGGAAAAGGTTCAGAAAAGGGCAACAAATATTATTAGGGGTATGGAGCATCTGCCATATGAGGAGAGATTAATAAGACTGGAACTTTTCAGCTTGGAAAAAAAACGACTAAGGGGGGATATGATAGAGGTCTATAAAATCATGACGGGTGTGTAGAAAGTAAATACGGAAGTGTTATTTACTCCTTCTCATGACACAAGAACAAGGGGTCACCAAATGAAATTAATAGGTAGCAGGTTTAAAACAAACAAAAAGAAGCATTTTTTCACACAACGCTCAGTCAACCTGTGGAACTCCTTGCCAGAGGATGTTGTGAAGGCCAAGAATATAACAGGGTTCAAAAAAGAACTAGATAAATTCATGGAGGATAGGTCCATCAATGGCTATTAGCCAGGATGGGTAGGGATGGTGTCCCTAGTCTCTGTTTGCCAGAAGCTGGGAATGGGTGACAGGGGATGGATCACTTGATGATTACCTGTTCTGTTCATTCCATCTGGAGCACCTGGCATTGGCCACTGTCGGAAGACAGGATACTGGGCTAGATGGACCTTTGGTCTGGCCCAGTATGACCGTTCTTATGTTCTTATGACACATTCCCTCTGCAGAGAAAAGGGGATAAAGATTCCACCACTGGAAAAGAAATCCAGCAGCAGCCACACTTGGCTGCCACTGTGGGCAGGGCTGGATTTAGGGGCAGGCAACCCAGGCAACCGCTTAGGGTGCCAGGCTTGGGGGGTGAAGGGCTCGGGGTGCTGTTTTTGACATTACTGACAAAAAGGAAAACAGAATGTTTGAAGTAACATGTTTCAGGTATTCCGTATATGGGTTCATTTTTCACTAACCTCCTAGAACGTTCTGGACCTTTGCAGAATCTCGAAATCAACTGACAAAGTGTTCTATTTTTGTTGCAAAATATTTGACAAGAATGCCAAATCATTGCTTGCTCTTTCCGGGTACAATTACTGGAATAACCTAGCTGAAGAAATATGAAAAGTCACCCAGCCATTTTATGGCCTACTCCAAATGGATGGAGGTTGAGTCCAGGCTCAAGCTGAATAAACGCATAGACGTAGAAAACCAACGCATTATTAATGTAGAAACCCAGCACTGGAGGAACGTGTTCAAGCGTCTGATCTCAATTACCCTCTTTCTGGCAAAGAATAATTTGGCTTTCTAGGGCTTGTCGGATAAGTTGTTCACTGAACATAATGTTAATTTCCTCAGTTTGGTAGAACTCCAGGGAAATTCAATGATGTCGTGTGTAAGCACTTACGTCAAGTAGCTTGTGAAGAAGGTATGGATCATTACTGCAGAAAAACAATTCAAAACGAATTGATTGACCTTACTGCAAGGAAGGTACTTGATAACATATCGATGTAGCTTGGCAATGCGAAGTGCTACACCATAATAATGGACTGCACTCCCGGCATTAGTCACAGTGAAAAGATGTCATTTACAGTAAGATTTGTTGACGACAAGGATGGCTGTATCCAAGTAAAGGAAATCTTTATCTGTTTCTGGTCTGTGGACAACTCTACTGGAAAAGGCCTAATAGAACTGTTTATCAATGCTTTTAATGAGAATAAAATAAAGCTTCAGGACTGCCGCAGCCAAGGCTATGACAATGGCACAAACATGAAAGGAAGAAACAGTGGCATCCAGACGATGGTCCTTGTGCTGAATCCAAGAGCTTTCTTTGTGCCTTGTTGCTGCCATTCCCTCAACCTGGTTGTGTCAGATGCAGCAGCATCGTCTTTAGTTTCAGTATCTCTTTTCAGAGTACTGCAAAGAATATATGTCCTGTTTTCAGCATCACCTACCAGGTGGAAAATCCTCATGGAAAATGTTACAAATCTGACTGTGAAGCCGCTAAGTGACACTCACTGGGAGAGCCACATTGATAGCGTAAAGCTTCAAGTTACTGAGGTTTACAATGCCCTGATGGAACTGGCACAGTTGAGTAAAGCTGAGGCCAGAATGCGACACAAGGTACAAAGCCTGACAAAGCAGATCACTGACTTCAAATTTCTGGTCTCAATTGTGGTTTGGCACGATATCCTCTTTCAAGTAAATGTAAGCAAGGCATTACAAAACTCAGGTGATGGACATCACGACTACTACTGTGATGAGAAGCTGCCGTGATTTTGTTGTGGCCTACAGAGACAATGGATTTGAAGATGTCATCACTGCTGCCAAAGAAATGGTGGAAAACTTAAGAGTTGAGCCTATCTTCAAGAAAACTCGTATTCACTGGAAGAGACAGTTTGGTTACGAGGGCAGAAATGAAGTGATGGGAAGCTTGAAAGAAAAATTCAAGAGGGAGTTTTTTTGCTCACTCGTTGACACTGCTCGAATGTCCATCAAAGAAAGGTTCAGACAAATGAAGCACCATGAAAAAACCTGGGGGAGTTTGTATGACCTTAGTAATCTACTGGCAGACAGGAAAACATTTCTGAACAATTGTATGGACCTTCACTGGACACCGACACATGGGGAATGTTCAAATGTCAATGATAAAGCACTCTCTGTCGAATTGGACAACATCCATCACATTTTGTCATATGGGAAGCACTCTCCACTCCAAGTTTTCCAATTAATTCATGATGTAGAGCTGAAGGACACTTTTCATAATGTGTGGATAGCTTTGAGGATTCTGCTCACGCTGCCAGTCACAGTCACGAGTGGTGAGCACAGCTTTTCGAATCTCAGGCTCATTAAAACATATCTTCAATTGAAGATGGTCAATGAGAAACTGACATTGCTTGCTATTTTATCACTTGAAAATCCCATTGGCCAGTCTTTGGATCTCTCTGACCCTGTTCTTCAGTTCAGGAGGGCAAAGGTGAGAAAAGTAACCTTTTGAACTAAAGGACTAGGGTTAAAATTCTAAGCCTGTCACCTACTGTAACACTATTTAATACTGATCCAGCCAATGTTGGTGCATAGTTCAATTTCTTGATGTTAGTACATTTCAGCTATTCTAAAAATTAAAAACTTTCTATAAGCTTAGAGGAAACAAATTTTTTATTTGCTTATATATGGCCTGAATAAATACAGATTAACAGATCCTAGTGTGCAAATTTGTCGTCTTATGAGACAGGGATAAATGATGCACGCAAATGGTGCATCCAAATCGTGAAATGGGCTACAAATGCAATAAAAAATAAGGTATTCAAAAGTTTAACAAATGGGTGGGGTGCCCAAGACACTCCTCGCCTGGTGCGTCATTTGGTCTAGTGCAGGGTGGGCAAACTCATTTTAAGCCAGCCCACGAGCTCCCACTGGGGAGCCGGATCGGGGCCACATCATACTGCTTGGCCTCACTCCGGCACTCCAACCAGGGTGCGGCCGCACCACACGGCTTCCAGAAGCCGTGCCATGGCCCTGCTCCGAGGGTCGGGGGCCGCTCCAGGCCTAGGAGCCGGAGAAGGGACATACCACTGCTTCCTCGAGCCGCTTGAGGTAAGCGCCGCTCGGAGCCTGCACCCCTGAGCCTCTTCTCATGCCCCAACCCCCTGCCCCAGCCCTGATCCCCCTCCCATTCTCCAAACTCCTCGATCCCAGCATGGAGCACCTTCCTGCAACCCAAACCTCTCATCCCCAGCCCCACCCCCACCCCAGAGCCTACCCCACCAACCAGAGCCCTCACCCCCTCCTACACCCCAACCCCAATGTTGTGAGCATTCATGGCCCGCCGAATAATTTCTATTCCCCGATGTGGCCCTGTGGCCAAAAAGTTTGCCCACCCCTGGTCTAGGGACAGCCCTGGCTGTGGGGACCCCACTGAAACAAAGCTGTTAGTGGAGGAGAATGAGGCTTTGTGCTTCAGAATCAGGGCATAAGGGAGCCATTTCCTCTTCTTCCAAAGTGTGGCCCGGGAAGCAGGGAGGACTTATTTCTTGGAGCCTCCTTTATCCCCAGAAATGCTGCTGGGGAGAAGGGAGGGGGGAGCACAGGCTGTGATTTTTCTTTTTGTTTGTGGTACAACATCACTGTGACAACACGCTCTAGCAACTGGTTTACATTTTGAAGTCTATGGATCAGATCCTGCTCTCTGGCCTTTGTGCACCTGGTGAAGCTCACATGGGGTGGTGCAAAGGTGGCTCTATGACACCTTAATTCTCCCATTGATCCTGGGGCCAAAGGCCAGTCTCATAGTATAATCAAGAGCCGACAAGGGGTCATTCCATCAGCTAGGGATTTGTAGGGCCCCTAACCATGCATCTGTCCCCAGCCATTCCCCCTGCTCCAGGAGCTGATGAAAGTGTGGTGCAGGAAGGGCTGCACTGCGGTGGCTGTGGGAATCCTTCATTGGCTTTTTAAGCCAGGTTTAAGGTTCCAGCAGCACAAGTGGTATTACTAGGTACAGGACCTATCCCTATATTTATGAGGAGGCGTGGTAGAGAGTTACTATTTTTAAATGAAAATTTACACCCTACCAGTCACTTCACACTTTTCTAATGTTTGGCAACGTCCAGGGGACCTTTCTGATGTTGCTAATTCACCAGTGAGTAACTTCCCAACTGTAACACCTCCTCCCATGAACAGTTTATGTATCATTTTATTTGGAAAGGATTACAATCTCATTCCTACCATAAGATGGAGAGGTTCATATGTATTTGCACGCTGAGCTGCTAAGTACATACGTCCTCCATAATGTATATCTGAAAACAGAAAAGAGTTACTGATTCCTCTCATTTTTACTGTTACAGAAAAGAGTCAGCTTGAATGAACAGTGTATCTGTTTTCAGGTTCAAATAGATTATGGCAGTAGGGCAGGGAGGCTCTCTAGGAGTTACATGCTTGGGAGCCTGCTTCTGAAACTGAATTCTTACATGGATTTGAGGACACTACTTAACTTCCTGGTGCATCAGTTTAATACCTGTAAAACCTGCAAAATGGGTAGATTATCTACTTCACAGTGATGCTGTAAAGCTTAATGAGAATAGTTAGGCAGTGTTACCACCTCTTGCAATTTTATTGCAAGTGACATAACATTTTCTGTTTATCATAAAGTTGCAGTTCCTGAAGTCAATGGACTAAATGAGAATCTCAGCTTTCATTTATGAAAAAAATCAGCAACTTTCTAGCCTTCCTGATTGCAGAGAAAAGCAGAAAAATGTGAGCTCAGTGCATCCTAAAGGCTTAAAAAAAACCAAAAAGCAAATGAAAAAAAAAGTATTTTTAAATCATAATTTTTAGTCAATTCTAATGATTTTTGAATACTTTGGGTTGGAAAAAAATATTATAGTGATTTTAGTTTTCCTGTTCAAAGAATGCTATTGCCATATTTGCACGTTCCTCTTCAATTGCGTCAATACTTATGAGCGTATGTATTTGCACATGCAACCAGCAGCATTCAGAGCTTGTCAGCACAATTAGGTAGACCTCCTTGAAAATTTGGCCCAATTTATAAATAAATACTTTTGCCATCCACTAAATAATATTTTAAACAAATTATTTTACATGAAATAGCTTTACCAGCAAACAGACAAAATGCATCTTTAGAAAAAGGAAAGTTCCTCTTTTAATTGCTCAACCTATTTCTATTTTTGTCTAAAAAGTAAGTGCAAAATATTATTGGCATCAGATGGCTCCTATTTTTCACTGGCCAGCAAAGCGCCATCTGCAAGTTCAGTGAGATCAGTAAACAGTGTAGGTTAAATAACTAGTTATTAACATTTTCCTTGAGCTACAAAAATTTTAAACAAACAAACAACAATTGTGATCATAATAACCTCCCAGAGGTTAACAGCATGCAGGTGGTCAATCTGAATTAAATGCAAAACAGACGGCCGCTCCATTATAAACTGTTGATTCTCCCAGAGATCACAGCTAAATTTACTTCAGAAATTGGGTCTTCTTTTTCAAAATCCTTAACGAAAGAACACATAAATGTCAAAACGACAAAAATAAGGAAGTGTGTCATAGACTAAGCATTTTAATGTCCTTTCTGGCTCACTTTTGCAGGCTGAATTGTCTGTGTTTACCACATTTGATGGCATCAGTACTTAGAGTGGCTGTGCATATGTTTTTTTAATAGCTGAAATAAATGGAGATGGCCCATCAAGGACTTTTTGATAGCTACCCAAAACTTTGCTGAGGGCTCATATTTTAAACCCTGATATGATACATTTTATAGCTCATTTATGATACTACTTTGCTGACCTTGTGAAATAGCTCAGGGTATTGGTAATGAGATATTGAACTGGAAACAGGTTCAAATCCAGATTACTAGTGACTGAAAAGCATTATTAATATCCTTTCAGTGACCTTAGTAAAATAAGTGGTGCACTCAGACCAGCTCCATATATGCATGTCACAAACACCACAAATGGCATTAACTAGACTTGGGGAGTGAGATCTCCCAGCCAAGGAGATGGCTCCTCTAGGTTCAAGGCTGAGGCATGCAGTGGGAAGGTGGGTACGTGGGCACTGCCAGTGGCTGCTGCACCCATTCTGAAGATATACAAATTTCCAATTTCCAGGGCTGTCACCCTGACACTTTTCCTGAGTACTACATTCACTCAATTTTTACTTATAAATTAGTTTAAGGCATGATAAAGAAAAGCAATTATTGGAACTGAAACAAAATGTAGGGAGGAGACATCAAAAAGTCCTATCTCTTAAGCACTGCCTTGGGTAGGCTGCAGTGTGTATTGTGTGAGGGCTTTCAGGGAAGCATCTATCAAAGCTGAGCACTCTTTTGGGTTCTTCTGCTCATTCACCAGTACCATCAGGCAGCACACTCATCTGCAAAATAACACCATAGACTCCAAGACACATGATAGTTGGGGGGGTGGGGGGAGTAGATGCAAGACGAACTTTTCTGCAGAACTGTAACTTGTTACTTGCAGCATATATGGAAGCAGCCACAAAGGGCTCCATGGAAAAGCACCAGCAGTCCTGAAACCTGACACTGCTCAGAGATTCACATTCAAGTTGAATGTCCGCCAGTAAATAAATACAAATCTGTTGTCAGGGTGTTTCACAATGACTAACTCTTTCAAAGTACTAATACTCATTCCCTGATGAAGCAATATCCCTCAAGGTACAATCGCTTCTAAGTAGCCTACAACACTGCAAAATCATTCCAGTTCTCATGTGCTGCACCTTATTGTGGAATGAGTCACAGGCAGTTTCAGTGCCTTAATGCAGCTAATAAGGAGGAGCCGGTTAGCCCTGCAGCCACTGCAGCTACAAAATGGGTGTGTGGCAAGGTCAAGAATACACAGTGTCCAAAAATTCTGCACTAATTATCAAAGCAAATAGATAGAAACAATCACATTAGGATGTTATGTCCTTTGCCTTACTATCCTGGCGCATTGGTGCACCATTAACAACCAGTGGTTGTTTTATTTTAAATCACCTTCCATGTTTAGAGCACATATTAGGTTTCCCATTTATGTAAATCTATTCAACTTAACTACAAATAACTTAGCGAGCAAAGGAGAATAAATAAATATTTTGGAAAATCAGAGGTCTGAAAAAGATATCGAAAGCAAATTGCCTTTTCAAAGCTAAATTGATATGTGGCACAGTGAAGTCCTATTTTTAACTAAGCACCCATCTATTTTCCTTGTCATTTACATGATGCACATTTCTTAATTTCGGCTGGGTGATCAAGGAAATGAAACCTGAGAGGCTCACCGCTAAAATCAATGGCAGTACTTTGTGCAAGGAATGGAAGGAACATGATTTTGTCCCTCACCTAAAGCGATGGAGCCTTGAATACTTAATGATGCAATGATTCTATTACAAACAGAAACTCTGGCTCCAACGCAAGGCAGGAACATGGAGTGATGTACTACTAGGACAGAAAGGAACATTTTTCAGACTCTTCAGCCTCATTCCACATTACCTGCTAAGGATATATTATGGAATTTAGGGCCAGAAAGTGTGTTTTAGAATACAATGTATAGTGTTTCATAACTTGATTTAAATCAATTATACCATCTCTCACCGGAACATTCATAAGCTTCAAAAATAAAAAATATAAATGGAAACAGCTGCTGTGAATATTCTTTCCCTGGGATGGATTTCACTTGAACTCAATCAGCTTTCTCTTTGTAACACACTGTTGTCATGCTGCACTGGAACAGAGAATATACAGCACTGCAAGAGGTACTGCAAGGTAACTAAGTTAGGAAAGAAGCAGAAGAATTAAAGCCTTTTTTTGCTCTGGCTCGCCTGGGCCTGAACCCTGTGCAGGAATTAATTAATCCCTTTGGCGTAGAGAGGGAAACTGAGGTAGTTATTGGTATTCCAACAAAAAATAATAATTTATGATTATTTATTAAATTGCATAATCTTTCTGATTTATCCTGGCTTGAAGCCCCGTTATGCCATACAGCATAGATGTCTACAGCCTTGGGTATGAAGAATAGTTGCAGAAAGAGTGAGACATGCAACCAGAGCTCTAAGTTCTTTAATGTATGTATAGGTTTTAGCATCATTCAGTTTAAAAGATTATTTGTAACTGAATATCACATCTTGATGCCTAGATACCATGACGGGTTGTTTCGTAAATTAGAATAAATCAATAGAGTGAAATCTAGGCCCCATTGAAATCAATGGGAGTTTTGCCAGTGATTTTAATGGGGCTAGGATTTCATCCATAAAGTTTTCAGCAGTCTATGTAGTCCAGCACTGTGGTTGGTATTTTAGTATTTCTGATTTCCCAAGCAGCACTTCAGAAAACATCATCTTGAGATACAATTGTATATTTAACTTTCAGACAAGGTAAGTTAAATATGAAAATAAAGTACACTAAAGTAACATAGAGGTCCTAGTTTCCTCTGACAAAAGCAAGCTTCAAATTTAATTCACTCTGTCAGGCTATATATAGCCGTCAATCTTGAGGGATTGGCATGCGTCAAGGGTAGTATAGAGCTGTAAATTTTACAAGGGTAGCAGATGAACGTTGAATGTACCATATCCAGAATGGAGTTAAGGATGTAATGACAGCCTTTACTCTCAATTTCCCTGCTTTTGTCAATTTAAACCAAACTGAATTTCCTTCCTTTTTTGTTATTTTTACCAAATATATTTTCAAAAGAGGGATCAAAACAAATGGCTCTCAGCCAACTCTATATTAAACCATGCCAAGGTTCTCCAAGGATTGCTTTGTGATGCATCAAAGTGAGCCATGGCTCATGTATCTGATGCCTCTTTGACACATCTCAATGCATCATCTGTTCAGCTTGACACATCCTCGAGGCACTACCACGTGGATGCATGACACAATATATCCTGCATGCTCCTTCAAAGCTGTTATACTGCCAAATGGATATTGGCATTATCAAAACATTATGAAAAGAAATTTGGATAGAATTTTCACCACAGTGATGCAGAAGGACTGTGCCATTCTCCTGGTGTACAGAAGAAGGGGTAGAGTGTATATGTGGGGCTGTCACAATATAAAGGTCCTGTGAAGTATTGTATTTGCGCTCCGTAGCAAGGCAGAGTGGCCTGCCTCCCCACTTGAGGGCGAGGGACCACTACACTTCCCCTGGTGGGTGGAGCAGAACCCACCCTGCCCACCTCGGCAGAATACCAGGATGGGACAGGAAGTATAACGGGAGGGCTCTGCAGCTCAGTTGACCAGGAGCTGGGGAAGGAGACAGACGTCTCCACTCTGTTGCAGAACCATGGAGCTGAACCTGCGCTGTGCAGCGCCCTGCCCCCGGAGGACAGTGACCCTGGAGAGGAGTTGCCAGGACTGCCCGCCGCTGTATACCCAGAGGAGCCAGAGGACTTGTGGACTACAGACCAGCCCGCCCAGACTGTGGTAAGAAGTAGCCCAGGGAAACCAGACTGTAGCCCAGTTTTGTTGCCAGAGCATGAGTGAGCGTGTTTCAGTTGGACCACTCCACCACTGTTAGGGCCCTGGACTGGGACACGGTGGAAGCGGGTGGGCCCTGTGTCACCCTACCACCCCACCCAGGGGTGGCAGCCTCCCCACTGTAGGCCACGGAGCTTACCCTTTGCCTGCAGTCTGCCCGAACTGAGACGTCAGACCCATTTGTTGGACCAACAACGCTTATAACAACAAGTAAGCCCTAGACGCTTACTTGTTGTTAGCCCCAGCCAGAGGCCTGTGTGCTAACGACCACTCTGCTGTGTCCTGCCCACAGGCCTAGAGCCCCAGACTGTGTTTGCTGGCTGCCTTAGCCAGGAGGCTTAGGCTAAAGCCTGCTCCCTGCTCTGCCCTGCCCAAAGGGCCAGGGCCTTACACTGTTAATTGCTGTCAGCCCCAGCCAGGAAGCTGTGGGCTAAGGACTGCTTATGCTCTGCCCCGCCCCCAGGGCCAGAGGTTTAGATTGCTCATTACTGCCAGCCCAATCAAGCAGCTGCGGGCTAAAGACTGCTCAGTGCTCCGCCCGCTGAGGGAGGCCGAGAGCCTCAGAGTGTTACTAGGCAGCCACAGAACTATAGACTGCTTATGGCTCGGCCCCGCCGGTAAGACCTGAGCCCAAGTGCTGTTGCCTGACACAGCGAGGCGGAGTAGCCTCCCTCCCCCCTTGCGGGAGCAGGACCACTACAGGCTCACTTTTTAAAAACAAACATGTTGTTGCAGCTGTGTTGGTCCCAGGATGAGAGAGACAAGGTGGATGAGGTAATAGCTTTTATTGGATCAAAAGTTGGTCCAATAAAAGATAGCACCTCACCCACCTTGTCTCTAAAACAAACAAAACAAACAAACAAACAAGCACACACACTTATTTCTTCTTCTTTAATTAAAGGTATGAACATATTCTATCCTAGGTACTTATACGGCCCCTATTTTTATAGTATCTGAGCACCTCACAATCTTTTATCCTCACAACACTTCTGTAAGGTAGGGAGTACCCCATTTTACAGATGGGGAACTGAGGCAGAGAGAGGGTAACAGACAGATTTTAGAAGGTATGTAGGCACCTATGGACATAGGCGCCAACTTTCTCCAGTGCCAGTGGGTGCCCGTGCCCTCCCGCCCCTTTTCCCGCCCCTGGCCCTGCCCTCATTCCAACCCCATCCCCAAAGTCCCCGCCCTAACTCTGGCCCCTCCCTGCCCCTATTGGATCCCTTCCCCAAATCCCTGCCCTGGCCCCGCCTCTTCCCCCAGCGCACTGCGTTCCCCCTCCTCTCCTCTCCCTCCCTGCCCCGCAAATCAGGTGTTTTGCGGCACAAGCACTGGGAGGGAGGGGGAAGAAGCAGGACACGGTAGTGCGCTCGCGGAGGAGGCGGAAGTAAGCTGCAGCAGGGGGGCGGGGCGGGGAGCTGCCGGTTGGTGCTGAGCACCCACCAATTTTTTTCCGTGGGTGCTCCAGCCCCGGAGTACCCACGGAGTCAGCGCCTATGCCTACGGATGTAGATTGGTGCCGAGTGGAATTTTCAAAAGCACCTGGGTGCCTAATTTAAATTAAAGGGAGTTAGGTGCCTAGTGGGTTTTCAAAAGTACCTCAGTGCCTATCTGCCTAGTTAGGCACCTAAATAACTTTAAAAAGGAACTAGCCACTAGCCCAGGGTCACACAGGAAATCTGTGACTTAGCATTGACTTGAACCCAGATTGCCCATGTTCTAGGTTAGTGCCAACTTTCCTCTCATTAAGATCAGGTTACTTCTATATAGATACTTATTTCACTAGTTATAGTGTAGAAATGGGTAGCAAAACAGCAAGCTGACTAGAGGTCAGCAAGAATAATATTAAATTTAATTTCAATACTTTGGCACAACCCTTATGTGCAATAAGTGTTTACTTAATGGTCTAAACTGACATAATGACACATCAGCCAGTTACTGTATATTTAATAAACTAACAAACTGTTCATGTTAATAAATTTAAAGTGATACCACTCTCAGTATAAACAGGTGACACCATGATTTTGTTTGTGGGGTTAGGATGACATAATTCTCATGTCCTACAAGACTCCAGAAGTTCTAACCTGCTGATGGAGACTTAAGAAAACTAACAACATACTGAGAAAATTTAAACCCAAAGATCTTGCCCACGTGAAAGAAAAATAAAACCAATCTTAACTGCAAAGTCTGGGCAAAAGAAAATGAGCTATGTTCTTGTGCTGAAGGGGTAAAACGAGGTTGAACTGGTTAATCTCCCTGTCCTAAAAATACTTAATGAATAAGTAGAGACCATTCTTACAATCTTCAGGAAAATCACTGACAAATGGATTGAACATAGGTCAAGAGCTGGTCAGTGCCGTAAGTCCTGACTGATAAATATGAGTTTGTTAAAGATTAACCCAATCTTTGAAGACAAACAGGGCTATTGTTCTTTTGGTCTTGTAAATAACCTCCTTCTTCACAACAACGGAAAGTTATGTTGCCTCTGTAGATCCACATTTGTTGAAATTCTCACCTTCACATGGCAGGTGTTTTTAGATGTGAGGCTACATAATGCACAGTGGTCCCAATTGTCCTCATTTTCTTATCACTATTCAAAACATTATCAAAGTCCTGGCTCCTAGATCAACAAAGCAATGCCAAATCGAGGTGTGAATAGGGCTCCAAGAGACAACTATATCGTTTTCAGAGACAAAGACATTTCTGAAGCATGCCACAGAAGCTGCCTCAGACCTAGCTGCATGGACCCTCCAACTACCTGTTCCTGCTGTAAGAAGTGTCGCAGTATTGGTTCCACAGCCTAATCCATTTAGAAAATCTCTGAACGGAGATAGATTCTCATTAGACTTGTCCCAAAATGCCTCAGCCAACCTTGGAGACTTACTAAGAGGTTTGTCCTATCAACATCTAAATTAGGCAGCCTAACTTCCATGGGTAAACTGTGAGATTTTGAGAAGTTGTCTGAGTAGTTAATGAATTTATGGAGACGGAATCCAGGGACCATCGGTTACTTATCTGTGCCCAGGCAAAATATGCAATATTTCCTATGAATAGCACTACACACAAGATGTGGAAACATGCAACTAAGGTCAAGAGTCCTGAATAAGTGTTGTGAATTTAGGGAGGGATAACAGCCACTAACACCAACACATGGAACCTGTATCTTCAAATGCACCTCTTCAGATTCCTGAAGACTAATACAGAGCACAGAACTCTTATTTCTTCAGGATTAGGGGATACTGGGAATAAATCCTTCATCCATTATGCCAGAGGACTCCTACCACTCCTAGTTTGATTACAGAAGCAACCTCACCTCTTAATAGTTTCTCATGAGATGGAACTCTGAAAAAAAAGGTGTAGGAAGGGGAAGTTTCTCAATGTGCCCAGACTGACCTAGAGAGCACACAGCTGAAGTCTCAGATGAAGCTGAAGGGACCCTCTCTGATCTTTTGGGCCTGGACTCATCTTTAGGCTCAAAGGCAAACTCACAAGATGAATCTCTGATCTCATATGGAACTGAACACACTAAGATCTGAGCCCCTGCTACAATGACCCCTGAGATGTCCATGAAAAATACAGAAAGATAGACTATTATCTTTTCTGCTTTAGCTCCTTCCTCCCCACACACACTGCTAGTTTTGGCTATTAGCAGAAGCTGGAATAATTTAAAAAAAATAGAGATACTCATTTTTACCAGGTTGAAGTCAGCAAGTATTGGAACCTCAAGAGTAGTTAGAACTTTCAACCTGATTTCTCTGGGCCTGATTTCTCAGAGACTCAAATAAGCATGGATGCTCATTTGAAACAACCTTTCAGCATTCACCTGTCACCAATTAGAGCTGTGCAAATTATTTCTCCCCCCCCCCCCCCGCCCCCAGGAAACTGGTGAAATTTTAAAACAAAAACTTTATTGAGGTCGGCATGGTCCCATAGGCCTAGAGACTCGAAAATTACGTCTCAGTTAATCAAAGTGACTCTGCCAACATGATTAGAATACCCACACAAAACCAAGCCAATCAAACACAAGCAGTTAACTGTGAGTGAAACCACAGAGCAGACAGCAAATACAACTGCAGTTGTTCATTGTCTCAAAAGATTATCACTGCAGTTGTTCAAACTCTTGTGATCTACAAGAGAGTCTCATGCCTCATGGCTATTGTGTTGCTGCAGTTCAACATTATTCCCATGCATATACTGAAGCTTCATCGTGCCACATGTGTATAACAATGTGCCATGCTTAATAAAATATCTGCAGTAGAGCAAGCACCAAAATAGTCTCACAACAGACATGCAGACCAAGCACTGGACTACATTAGCTTAACAGCTCACTGGGTGACATTCCAAAACAGCATCTGCCTTGGCCCCTGAAAGTGACTTAAAAAAAAAAAAAAAACTTTCCAAAAAGATCACAGCTTCCAACATACCAAGAAAACTTCAAGAACAAATTAACATATGACTCACCTCCCTGTGGTTTGTCCAAGGGTTTCATTATCAGTTACACAGAATCCAGTGTTGCAAAAGCAGTTCAAGATGGCCAGTTCATCTGTGCACCATCCTGCTTCAGAAACGTTCTGAATCTCCTGATATATGGCTTCCTTAACGATGAGGAATAATATCCTTAATGCAGCTTGCAAAAATCATTGCAGCTGCTCGGGAAAGGCCCATCAAATTCCCCATGAGTTGTGTGAGAAGAGGGCCACCTCTCAGCTTCTCCTAAGAGTTTTTCCCAGTAAATTGTGGCTCAGAGCTGGGGCACGTAGGGCTGCCATTTTGACACCAGAAGAAAAGTTCCTCTACTAATATAACAGTGGCAGCTTCCTTAAATAACTAGAAGCAACAAGCAGCACGAGAAGATCTTTGCACACCGATTTCAGAAGTAGAAATATGGCCTACCCTGCGTCTTTACTGCTGTCCTCCTCCTTCTCCTGCCAGTATCTGTTCAGAATGTAGGTTCAGAGCCGCCAGGAATGCTGTAGCTAATATAAAAGTCATGATTGACATCCTTGAAGGGAATCATGGAAAATTCCTATCCAGAAGGTACTGCTTTCTGTTCTTGCCACAGCTAAAGAAGCTGATGTAGCTTCTGACACTGACGAGTGCCATGTGTAATATCAATTGAAAGTGAGAGGCTACAATGAAATCCTCTGCACATCAATCATGCCATGGAAACAAAGCAGCACATACAGTAAAAGCCCAGACTGAGTTAAAGACAGAAAAGGCAAAGCACAGCCTGGCATTAATTTACTCCTAAATATTTGTGCAGGGGTTTGTTTCCTTGTTTATCAGTGTCTTGACAGAGTGAATGTGGGGCGGAGGCTGGAGGGTGCTCCCACATTAAGTTCATTTGGCTGAAGGCTGGACTGGTGGGTAGGAACATGATGGGAAGGAGCAGTGGTAATATACATAATTAACATCCTGGAGTAGAAGGGTATTGGCACATACCAATGCTACCAAATAGCGTTGCTCAAACACATACCATACATCTTTGGATGTATGCCCTTGGATGAAGAACAGACCTATCTCCTCCAACTGCCATGCCCAGTCCTTACTCCATGATTGACATCAATATTAACTAGCATTATCCCTTTCTAGCTTATCCAGGATGATTTATATAGAGTTCAGTTCTGACAGGTACATGCTAAAAAGTCTAAAAGGGCTTGCCTTCTGGAGTATAAGTAGACAAATCAGTCAGCATAGGGAGCCACGGGAGATAGGGCTTGATCCTGAGCGTTCTGAGTTCAGTCCAGAAAAGAACCTTTAAGCATATCTAACTTTAAACACAAGTAGTCCCACTGACATCAATGGAGTTAAACATGAGCCTAAGTCCTCTGCTGGATCAGCATCTTACAGGATTGAGCCCAAGGCAGGAATATCTATGGGAATACCCATGTGCACCACCTTCCCTCTCTCTGCCCACATGGTGCTGTGTTCCATGACAGAGCAACTCCTCAGTTCTGGACAACGGCTGCAAAAAGTGGCTCCCTTCCAATGAGTTCCGAGCAGCATTTAGGCTCTCCCCACTCCTCCCCTCTTTCAAAAGAACAGGTGCCCAAAGAAGGAAAATGGCAGACAACAGTACACCTTTCTTTAGCTCTGGGGGAGGTGAGATAACATGAGGGGAGCCTTATAAACACAAGAAAGAGAATGCAAAGGCAGGAGAGCCTGGCTGAGGGCCATGGTATTTGCCCACTTTCCTCTCCATCAGGCTCTTTTTCCTATGGCACATCTAGATTTGTAGAAGCCAAAAGAAGCTGGTTCTTTCTGACTTCTCTTCTGTTTTGGACTATGACACAAAGGGTGTTTAGGCTGTTTGGTGTCTTTGCAGTGTCATAAACCAGCCCAAAATAATTGGATCTCCACCATAAAAAGCGATCGGCTGGAAATATTTTAATTTTAAAAATATCCAAAATGCCAAATAAAATACAATGGAACCCCAAACAGCTGGTAACAACACATTTTTCTGTAGTCTCTCCCAACTCACCAGCAACACACTGCATTTGTTTGAAATGTTTTCTATAGAGTTATCCAAACTTTAAGCAGGTTAAAGTGAACTTTTCAATAAACCTTTTAAATAAAGGCTTTGTAACATTTACAGTGAAAAAAGGAATGTGCCTATGCACAGAATATAAAACGCCGTACTATACAGTATACAAAGCCTTCTACAAATGTTGAGGAGAACCTTTCAACCTTGATTCACTTAGCCAAAAAGGCACTGAAGTAATGTTAATCCTCTTGTTTACAGTTACACCCATAAAAGAAAGGGAATTCACAGATCAAGATCAAACATAGGCACAAAAGCGAGTTATTTAGCAATGTTAAGAATGGCACCCTACAATTATGGTAGGTTTTAGAGGTCAGATACTTTAACAGTTTTTGTTAGCTGAATTGGGAACCATATTTTTTCTCTGTTTTCGCTTTAAATGTTTCAGGTTAAAGTTGAATAATAGTAACAATAATAACAATGATGATGAATAACTGTATTTATCAAGCATTTTGTCAAAATGATTAGGGCTCCATACAACTATTTAAAAGATACAGCAGAATACAATTAAAACATGCAAAAATACATGACCAGCTGAAATGTAACTGCATCCCAAAACACACACAACCTCATGCCACCTTAGCACCTATGGAGTAAAGCTCTGTCTTCAGGGTCTTCTTTAAAACTGGAAGAGAATGCACATCCCCAGTGACCCATTCTGCATTCTTGAGGTGCCTGTGGCAAACGTATACCCACCCACTGACCTGAGGACTCTGAGCCTGCTACAGCATCCATGCAGGCAAACTCTTGCACTTGTGGGGCTCTTCATTAACTTCAAAGGGGAATCTGTTGGGGAAAAGATGGGCTACTCCCATGCAGGATCAGAGCCTTAA
This sequence comes from Terrapene triunguis, assembly GCF_002925995.2. Taxonomy (NCBI): domain Eukaryota; kingdom Metazoa; phylum Chordata; order Testudines; family Emydidae; genus Terrapene; species Terrapene triunguis. The sequence goes on along the minus strand of NW_020664483.1, from coordinate 15,494,108 downwards.
AGTGAACTCACAGTACCACCAAGAGGTGGCTTGAAGAGGAACATAGAGCCCAGGAAGGACAGAAATAAGGCCAACATTTTCAAAAGTCTTCACTCACCTGAGTTGCCTCCATTTTACATCTCAGGTGTCTCAAGTAGACACCCAAAAAGGCAGACACTCAAGATTAGAGAACACTTCACAAAATCCATTTAAAACACTACAGTGGTGCTGCTGCAGCGTTTCAAGGTAGACACTACCTACGGTAATGGGAGCGGTTCTCTTGTCACTTTAGCTAATCCACTTCCCTGAGATGCGGTAGTTAGGCCGATGGAAGAACTCGTCCATTGGCCTAGAGCGATCTACACCAGGGGTATAGTAAGTCAATATAGCTTTTGTGGATTTCTTCACACTCCTGAGCGACATAGCTGTGCTGATGTAAGTTCCCAGTGTAGACCAGCCCTCAGACCTAAATCAAAAGCAAGCTTACCTGATACCTGAAAGAAACTCTGGGATTCCAGGTGGGTTCCAGACTGTGAAAGGCTTCCCTATGTCAATGATGCAAGGAGAAAACCTTGCAGTCTTCAGTCAGGCAAAGCTCCCATTGAAATTTGCAGCTGATCAATTATTATTTTTATTTAGCGTGTGCATAGTTGTCTAGCCAAGCGATGGCATCTTCAATGGCGTGATGAAGTTCTGCTAGGCCACTGCTGAACCTAGTTGGCAGGCATTCAGCGACAATGTGCATCATCATCTGTGTTGCGCCGCAGCTGCACAAAGGGCTATCGCGAAAGCCCCAGCGATACTGGTTAGCTGCACAGAGACCTTGGCTGGTCCAGAACCTGTTCAACAGGGACAATTGGCAATGGGGCAGGTCAAACCCAAGCGGGCAGATTGTGGGGTTGGCGACAGGGGACTGGTTGGGGATTATAACAGATATCCATTCCTCTCACCAGAGTGTTTCCACCTTAACATCCTGGCATGGCAGATGAGACCATAATGGGAGACATGACAGCAAACATGCAGCTGGTGGTTTAAAAAGGTCATTGTGCAGCTGCAGGCTTGGGTTGGTGCGTACTTTCTCCAGTAACTTGCTAGTGGCAACCTCTCGTCTGATATGAGGAGGAGCAATATTGCTCAGAACTGGAAGCCATGAGAGTGGAGTCGGACGCAGGGTGCCGGAGATGATGCGCATGGCAGCACGTAACTGTGTACCCATCAGTTTTGACTCCATACTGGTGTGCAATACTCCGCCACTGAATACGAGGTGGCAAGAGCTGATGTTCACAGAGTTGGAGCATGGGCACCCCATGACAAACCAGCCAGTTTGCTAAGAAGATTGTTACACATCTTAAGTTTAGCTGCTGTCTTCTTCAGGTGGGCATGGTAATTCAATATGCAGTCTAAGGTCACACTTAGCTAGACCAGTTCTACTTCATGCTTCACCTTCTGACCATTCAGATACACATTCAGTTCTCGGGTTGCGCTAGTGTGATGAAGATGGAACAAACTTGAGACTGTTTTTATGATACTTGGCTGGGACAACCCATTGCTCTGTCATCTCCAAGCACTCGTCTTCTCCCCATATGGACTCTGAAGTGCCTATAGTGGAGGAACAGTTCAATGACGCCTGTGACCCAAGGTAGCAGGACCCGTGATACCTTCACGAACAGGCCAGTGTGCCATACCATATCGTACGCTGCTGTTAGGTCAATGAAAACAGCACCTGTTTTCAAGTTTCTCTGGAAGCCATTTTCAATAAACTTGAGACTGGAGCGGGTAAAGCTCATCCTCTCAGTTGTCTCCTCCCATCTGGCTCGGCAAGCAGTGTCCAATGGGGTCAGTGACCTGTGCCTGACAGCAGTTAGGGAAGCTAATGATTCAACCAGCAAGCCGAATTCCATGAGCACCAGCTCAACAAATCCTGGCACTGTCATCACCGACAACCCCAACGTGCAGCCTGGTGACTTTTATGTTGTTGGTCCAGCTCTACACATGTTACAATTTAACATGGAGGGTTTGTCAGTTGCCAAGCATGATTTACTCAGCGTTCTTGCTCATCGACAAACTATCAACATCATTTGCTTGCAAGAGACACATGTGGCAACTGCAGAAGTTGGGCGTTACAGTATTGATGGCTTCGACCTGTTGTGCCATGTGGCACACCCGAAGCACAGCCAAGCCACATACGTTCGGTCCGATATTGCAGGTGCCACTCAGCTGATGTCTACTGAATTCTGTGACACCATCCAGGTTGGTGGTTTCTGGCTGGCAAATGTTTACAAGCCTCCAAGTGTCAGCTGGAACCAACAGGTTCTACCAATCCTGCCACATCCAGCTGTCTATGTTGGAGGCTTCAACAGCCATCACAGAGACTGGCAGTATAAAGAGGTTGACACCGACGGTGAACAACTTTCAGACTGGGCATCTCAGAATGACCTCGCCCTTATCCATGATGCTAAGCAGCAAGGCATGTTCCATTCTTCTAGATGGGATTGTGACTATTCTCCTGACTTGTGCTGGGACAGTTCAGTCCATAGCCATCCTCAACCAGCAACATACCAAGTCTTGAATAACTTTCCACACAGTCAACACAGACCATCGTTGATCCATATCGGGCTACAGCTCCCAGTTGTCAAAAGAGTTCCAAAAAGAAGTGATGGAACTTCTGAAAGGCTCACTGGGAAAAATATAGGGAAGTGCTGGAGAAGAGTGTGGTGACAATACCAGCCCGGCATATTTCGGTAAATGAGACCTACCATTGCTTCTGTGGTGCTATCTATAAAGCAGCCTGCAGAGCCATCCCACGCGCTTGCCGCCCAGTCTACATCCCCTGTCTCGATGAGGAGAGCGCTGCCTAGCTTGAGCAGTATGAGGCATCTGTGACCCAGCTGATCAATTGCCTTACTGGAAGTCAGTGCAAAGGATGTGAAGTGAGTGTAATGTTCTCATGAATCCACAGATTAAACTAAGTCTATTACTGTGTGACTCTGTGGCCGTACAGGTTGTCTCCACATTTTATACTTTGCACATGGAGCCAAGCTTTACACTCAATAAGATACCCTGCTCTCACTGAAGCCAACAGACTTTTGGCCAGACTTCAATAGAAGCGTATTAGGCATTTATCTCTGTAGTGTAAGACCCCAGTTCTGCAACTCCTACTATGCCCCTGTGGAGCCCCTCTGACTTCAAGAAGTTGCAGGATCAGGGCCTACAATGTTAGAACAATTTTGCTTTTGGATGCATTTTATTTCATTAATATAATTTGAAGCTTGCTTTTTATAAATAGTAAATTGTGGCTAATTCACAATCTGAACTATTAACCAGTCTCAACATGTATAATAAAAAAAGGAAAGGGGGTGTGTGGATGGGACGGAAAGGCATATGACTTATAAAATCTATTTTTGGTCTCTCATAGAACAAAGATTACATCACATTTTTTAATAAAAGGTTAATGCATAGAACAAGTTTCAGCACAGATTTATTTTAACTACCATTATAAACCCTCTGTGCCTAGGATCTTTAAGTGGAAGTGTTGACAAATTGTAGCAGCAAGAAACAAAACTAGACATTAGCTCCCAACCTTATTTAGAAAATAAGCAGTAAGGGTGAGCCATGACCCTATGGGCCGTTCCTGAAGGTTGTTATCCACAATTGAGTCAGTCTGCAAATGGCATCTTTTGATTTATTAGAAACAATACTAAAGCAACTGCTGCTCACTTCCCTCTCCCTCCCTCAGATTCATTACAGGCCCAATTTTGGCACTTGTAGAATTGCATTTTGTTTCATTTCTTTGTGCCGCCTGTTGGATTTTTGCTGAATCTGCAGCCACCATCCAAATTACCACATAAGTTTATCGTGGCTTTGCTGAACAACAGTAATTTGCTGTAATAATATACCATTGTGTGTCTCACACCAATAGAAGTGCTTGAGATAATGAATGTCCACCTCCTTGCCCCTTCCCCCACCACCAAATTTGTATCACCATTGTATTTACTTTCATAGTGCAGGTGGTAGACACTAGCCATGTTGGTCAATGCATTGTTGGAAGGCGCTCAGATATCACGTGTTGGGGTTCGTGCGACCAAGAACCTGAATAGAATTGATGGGAATACAATAGTCAGGAACAGAAAATTATCTTTGTCTGAAGCCCAATGTATTTTACGCTCATGAAACGTAAATTCTGTATCCATTCATTAAGGTTGAACTGTATCCGCCAACTATATTCATTAGGCCAGTACAGCACTAGAGTTCAGTCCTGAATACTGAGTCCAGCTTTCTCAATTACTGGACCATGGATGGAGGGTAAAACTGACGAAACAGCTACTGACGGATATGAGTACATTTTGGGGATAGTACTGTACAGTTCAGACAAAAGAAAGTATTAGTATTCTAGAGTAGGCACAGCAAATGGAATCTGAAAACATGAGACCATTTACTGAAGATAAAAGACAGTGAAGGAACATCTTCAATTACCTAATCCTTTCCCAACTCTGAGATGTCATCTCTTAGAAGGACAGTTTCAGGAGACCCTCCAGAAGATACTGGACCTTCAAGGATGCCTCTCAAATGCCTTTATAGGATGCTTGTGAACTGGGAGTGTATTGACTCAGTTCTCTTACACTTCCTCCCTTCTGAATGATACCCTCACAATGAATCCTGAGGAGGCAGAAACTGAGCTCACATAAAACCATAAGAGTTGAATTTGCCCTGATTTGGGATTTCCTGTTCTCTACATGGCTGGGGAAGTTGAGAGGGAAAGGACTAGCCTCTGTCCCAGGAGCAGAGTTTCGGCAGACTGTACTGAGTAGCTGAGAAGCAATAACTGAGGAGAAGGAAGACCTGTTGAGCTGCATCAGGAGAAGGAGGGATGTATGGGTCTGAGGCGGTTCTTCTTGAGGCTGACAGAGTTTCAGACAGATCCACCAGATGTTGAGAGCACTCTCAGATCTGAGCCATTGCCCTCACAACCTAGAATCCACGTATTTGAGTCCAAGTTGAGAGTCTTCCGAGCTCAGCAAGTGTCAGGTGGCCCTGTGAACATATTTGAGAAATATTCCCCCTCCCTTTGTTAGAATGCGAGTTGGCAAAGTGGGTCCCACAGTGTAACCAGGGGTGCTGGAACAATTTGTATAGTGGGGGTGCTGAGAGCCATTGAACCGAACTGTAAACTCTGTATATGATGTAAACCACTTCAAGCCAGGAGGTGCGGCAGCACCCCCAGCAGCCTTAGTTCCAGCACCTATGAGTGTAACTGAGGTAGGAGACTCTGGATATGAATAGATAGACAAAGAGCCATGTGCTGAGGAAACAAGGAGTTCAAGTGTACCATATCCGTGACGCAAATAGCCTGACAGCACTGGAGCACATCTAGAGCCTTTCCTACCCTAGAGCCTGGAGACAGAGCAGTTCTTTAAGAGTTCTTCCTCAGAGCATTTCAAAGCTTTTAAGTGCTTCTTCATTTCCAGAGAAGCAGATAAGTAGTACAATGGACTCATGATATTCTGAGTGGGACACCAAAGCAGAACATTTTCCATTTTTTTAAAGAAGTGGATCTGAAGACTTTGAATTAAACTGAGCCAGGCCTATAAATATAGAATGCCATGCAGACAGGGCTCCTTTCAGAGAAGGACCTTTTGCTTTGATAGTAAAACCTGCACAGGCCAACTACTCTCTAGAGAAAGGCCCTTGTCCTAACCATTTTAAGCACCTACTCTACTGCTCCACAAGTCATTTCATTCTGACATGAAGCACATCAATCACATCTCCAGATCCATCCATACCAGGGCCATATCTACACTACAGCAGCACAGCTATGGTGCTGCAGCTGTCCCACTGTAGCACCACAGTGTAGACCTAAGTTCCCTCTAAGCTGCGCAACTGTGCAGCAGGCTATCAAGGGCCACGCAGGCAAGGAGAGGCACCCCTCCCCCGGCCTGGCCCAGCCGGAGCTGCCGTGGCCCAGGGAGAGGCACCCCTCCCCCGGCCCCAAGCTACTGTGGCCAGAGAGAGCTGGAGGGAGTCCTCTCTCCCCGCTGCAGCCCCGGGGCAACCTGCACCCAAAGCCCTCACCCCCAGCCAGAGCCCTCACCCCCCCGCACCCCACCCTCTGCCCCTGCCCTGAGCCCCTCCCACACTCCAAACCCCTTGGCCCTACCCCCACCACACATCACCTCCATATTGGTGCACATAACAAAATTCATTCCGTTCATGGACATAAAAACTTAGAGGAAACACTGGCGTAGACGCTTCCTACATTGACAGAAGGGATTCATTCACCTCTCTGAGAAGTGGTAGCTAGGTCAACAGAAAAATTCTTCCATCAACCTAGCCACATCTACACTGCAACCTAAGAGTGGCGCGAAATTGTTCACAGCCCTGAGAAATGTAGCTAGGTCATCTAATTTTTAAGCGTAGACCCAACCTAGGTCCTAACCAAAGGTTTTGATTTTCAGAAGAGCCAAGCACTCACAATTCCCATTGACTCAATGCAGAAAATGAAGCACTCAGAATTAGTGGACACTTGAAAACATTGGTTTAAGACAAAAGCTAAGCTGAGAGCATTGATTTTTATACATAAACAATATCTAAAAATAAATTGGTAATAACTGCATAAAATTTGGCTAAACAAATATACTGTGCACCCAAAACACACTTGCCCTATAGTAAGGATCTGCAGAGGCAACTTAAATGAGGGATAACAGTTCAATGCTATTTAATTTAGCTCTCTTTGTCCCCCTGTACCATTTTACAACCATGGCATGTAAATGCTACTTTTGCATTTTAGGGCCGTTCATGAGCATTAGGCTGCTCACTTGCATTTTTACAGAAAACAAAGATAATTGGAATATACACATTTTATATGATCACATACACACATGCGCGCACACACATATTATAGTTAAAATATATATACAGGCTAACATGGTCATTTGCCAGTTTGAACTACAGTACATGATGGATTATCTGTAACTTGAAATCTTTAGATCATGACCTGAGGACTTGAGTAACTCAACCAGAAGTTATGATTCTGTTACAGCAGTGGACGGGTGAGGTTCTGTAGCCTGCAATGTGCAGGAGGTCAGACTAGATGATCACGATGGTCCCTTCTGGCCTTAAAGTCTATGAGACTTTGAAAACGGACAGAAGTGGGTCTGTTATCCTTGATATCGTGTCTTTAAACACAGGCCTTGTCTGCATGGTACCACAATGTGAACTAGAGGGGTGAGAAACAGACCAATCTAGCATGTTGCGCTCTAATTGCCCCATGTAGACCCTGCTGACACAAACTAAAAGATATCTAGTTTGCATTAATGTAGTCATACTAGGCACCTTTTAGTTCACGCCACCACTGTCTACATGGGGTAACAGTTTAGAGTGCTCTACAATTTACACCTCTAGTTCACACCGCAGCGTTGCGTAGACAACCCTCGAGTGAAAAATGGTTTTGTGCATTTGTTACTATACATAGCTTCCATTTGATTAACATCTCTAAGGTATTCCTAACATGAGGGGTGGGGGAAGATTTAATAAATAACAGAGGAAAAACCCTGATGACGTTAACATCAGCCACAATAAAACAATAGCTTGAGAGCATGCCAGGTTTCTCACCAGTCTCAAGCTGGATCTTGGCATCTAGTTCACTACAGTAAATAAAATATTACAGTAGATGAAAAAGGAAAATAATAAGAAAGATCCCATGAATAATAGAGAGAACTCAAGCACAAGTCCAACCAAATGATGTCAACTATTATTTAATTTTTACTTTGCTCTCACAGAGAAAACACAAGAGAGAAGAGAAGGAGGGGGATGAGGGGGAAAGAGCATACTAGGAAGAAAGAGGGAAGGATGTCCCAGAAGGATTTTGAAAACATAATCTCTATAATATATATTTTAAAAATCCTTTTAACATTATTAATTCCCTTCCCTTAATGTGATAGAGTCAGAAAAATAACCCCTAACCCACAAAGCTGTAGCAGCACAAATATTTAAATGATACTGGGCCAAAGTCATCCCTAGCCTCCATTGAGTGGAATTACATTTTCAATTGAATCTGGTCCAGGGTGTGTTTTTTTAAGACAACTTTTACTACATCTGTTCTTTCCAAAATCAAGTACAAGAGAAACCTTAGCAGCATAAGTCAGACCAACATTTTATTGAAGGAATTAAATTATGGATTCAAACTTGGACACTGTGGAAAATTTGTTAGATCTTTCCTTGAAATTTCAGAGAAGGCTAATCAGGGTCATCATGCTAGACAAGTCCACTATCTACCTACACAGCTGCAGAGCCCTTTTCCAACATACCAAGCAAGATGTTTAACACCTTCCTTCCTCCCATTTCTCAAAATCAAATCTGTACAAAATATGTGGGCCTCAGATCAAACTCACTTCTATGAGCCTTGGTTTTGAGGTTCCAGGGGTCCATGATCCTCAGCTCATGAAAAGCCAACAAGCCTGGGCTGACACTGTTCTCACAGCCGGGCAGCCAGCGAACCCTTACCACCCCACAGTCACCATCATCCCCTAAAAGCTCAGCCTGGGGATTTTTTGCAAATAGCTCACACTGAATATTCATAAAGTATTCATATAGTTATCCGTTCTGCAACTGATGCTAGTCTTGTTTGCCCATATATAAATTTTTTCAGCGTGCAACTTTGTGCTTTCTCCCATGCTGCCCTTCACGCATGGGAGGAGCTCCCCATTAATACCCCCAAAGCCACCTCATTGCCCTCCTTAAAACTGTTCTCTTCTGCGATGCCCCCAAAAGGCTCAGCAATGGTAAGGCAACTGATGTGCCCCTCCTGGCTGCTGTATGCACTTGCTCCCACTCATCTTATACTTGGACTCTAAACTCATTGGAGCATGGACACTGTTTGTACAGTGTCTAGCACCAGGCACTGATCTCCAAGCACTCCCACAACACAAATAATAATCAGAATGGTGATTGGTCACCTCAGGTTCTTAAGTTGGTGGTCATGACCTGTTGGGAGGTCACAGACAGACATCAAGGACCTTCCCATAGTGCTAAAAGAGAAGGGAATCCTGGCCAGGTGATTGAGAGGCCCTGGTATGGAAAACATTGAGAACCACCGACCTGAGACATTTTGCACTGTTTCTTTTCCTTGACTTGGCGACAAACGTTATAAATTACTTCTGCTTCCATTATAAGAACAGCTATACTAGGTCAGGCCAATGGTCCATCTATGCCAGTATCCTGTCTTCTGACAGTGGCCAGTGACAGATGCTTCAACACAACCGGGAAGTTTCAAGTCATCCAGTCCCAGCTTCTGGCACTCGGAGGACCTAGAGCAAGGAGTTGCCTTCCTGACCATCTTGGCCAATAGCTATTGATGGACCTAGCCTCCAGCAACTTATTTTGAACTTAGTTATACTTTTAGCCTTCAGAACATCACATGGCAATATAAAAACCTGAAGGTCAAGGACAAGGGGAAGAATGTTCTTACATGTGTTCTTATATGTATTCTCTTCTGACTTCTCATTCCCATGCAATCCTTCCCGGACAGCTCTGTTTGGGTCTTAATAAGTAGAACAGATACATTTATCCTATTCTGCAGATCCCCTTTTTTGTAATTAGAGCTGGTCAAACACTGCAAAACAGTATTTGCAGGGCAGTATTTATAAAATACACATATACACAGGAGATCAAGAGTACTCATGTATGAATATGAGTATTTATCATTTGTTCTATTGCTCCTCACAGCAAACATTTAGCCAGTGGAACTTGCTGCCACAAAATATAATTGATGCCAAGAAACTAGTACGATTCAAAAAAGATTTGGATACTTATATGGATAACATACACTAACATCTAACTGATGGGGGTGTGGAAGAAACTTCCCTAAAGGCCAAGTTACTTCATAAGTGCCTACTGCAAGGCTTCTTGCACCTTCTTCTGAAGCATCTGGTACTAGCCACTTTTGGACACAGGATATTGAATTAGATGGGCCACTGATCCAGTAAGACACTGCTATGTTCTACAATGTGTCTCTCCCAGTCAGGGAACAGCAACGAGTCTCATACTCAATTACATAACACAAATAGCGAACAGTGCAATTGAACCGCCTGCAAACAACTCAGAGATTGTGCAAAATATCTAGAAAATAGCTACAAATAATGAAAATCTTTGCAGAAATCAGACAATTAACTTGCAAACAAGTCACAAAGAGGAAAAAAAGACTCAATTTCACTGTAAATGTTGGTCACAAAATACAGTTCAAGCAGCTCCAGTTCTGCTACACGACTCCAGAAGCACTGAACAGGAAGAGGACAGCTCCTATGTCTGGTTACAGATTACATACCTTTGGATACAGGTTCATGTGCTGTCTGGGTTTGTGGACTTTGTCCTTTCACAGGAAGAAGTATTTATCATGCCTCCCATTTGCTGCCTTGGTAAATGCTACATTCTATCACGTGGCCTTGGAAATGCAATCATGTGAAAACTGCTACCCTGATGACTACTTCATGAGGGTTGTTGGAGGGGGCAGGGCACGTCTAGGGAAGTAGAAGGGATAGCAAACCAGCCAGTCTCAGCATAAAGAATGGAAGAGGAGCAACGGGCCAATTGCAGTATTGCTAACTTCGAGCATTCAAAAATAACGATTTTGGCCCCCCAAAAATCATGATCGGTTTAAATATCAGGAGAATTTTAAAAATAATGTTTAGGTTCTTTTTAGGGCTGTTGATTAATCGCAGTTAACTCACGTGATTAACTCAAAAAAATTAATCGTGATTAATCGCAGTTTTAATTGCACTGTTAAACAATAGAATACAAATTGAAATTTTTTAAATATTTTGGATGTTTTTCTACATTTTCATATATATTGTTTTCTGCATTCTAATTGAAATCAAAGTGTATATTATTTTTGATTATAAATATTTGTAAAATGATAAACAAAAGAAATAGTATTTTTCAGTTCACCTCATACAAGTACTGCAGTGCAACGTCTGTCGTGAAAGTGCAATTTACAAATGCAGATTTTTTTTTTGTTGCACTCAAAAACAAAACAATGTAAAACTTCAGAGCCTACAAGTCAACTCAGTCCTACCTCTTGTTCAGGCAATCGCTAAGGCAAACAAGTTTGTTTACATTTACAGGAGATAATGCTGCTCTCTTCTTATTTACAATGTCATCAGAAAGTGAAAACGGGCATTTGCATGGCACTTTTGTAGCTGGCGTTGCAAGGTATTTACGTGCCAGATGTGCTAAAGATTCACATGTCCCTTCATGCTTTGGCCACCATTCCAGAGGAAATGCTTCCATGCTGATGACGCTCATTAAAAATATAATGCATTAATTAAATTTGTGACTGAACTCCTTGGGGGAGAATTGTATGTCCCCTGCTCTGTTTTACCTGCATTCTGCCATGTATTTTATGTTATAGTAGTCTTAGATGATGACTCAGCACATGTTCGTTTAAGAACACTTTCACTGCAGATTTGACAAAACACAAAGAAGGTACCAATGTGAGATGTCTAAAGATAGCTACAGCACTCAACCCAAGCTTTAAGAATTTGAAGTGCCTTCCAAAATCTGAGAGGGATGAGGTGTGGAGCATGCTTTCAGATGTCTTAAAAGAGCAACACTATAATGCGGAAACTACAGAACCCGAACCACCAAAAAAGAAAATCAACCTTCTGCTGTTGGCATCTGACTCAGATAATGAAAATGAACATGCGTTGGTCTGCACTGCTTTGTAATGTTATTGAGCAGAACCCGTCATGGCCCCTGGAATGGTAGTTGAAGCATGAAGGGACATAGGAATCTTTAGCACATCTGGTATGTAAATATCTTGCGACACCAGCTACAACAGTGCTATCAGAACACCTGTTCTCACTTTCAGGTGACATTGTAAACAAGAAGCAGGCAGCATTATCTCTGCAAATGTAAAAAATTTGTTTGTCTGAGTGATTGGCTGAACAAGAAGTAGGACTGAGTGGACTTGCAGGCTCTAAAATTTTACATTGTTTTATCTTTGAATGCAGTTTTTTTGTACATAATTCTACATTTGTAAGTTCAACTTTCATGATAAAGAGATTTCACTACAGTACTTGTATTAGGTGAACTGAAAAATACCATTTCTTTTTTTTTTACAGTGCAAATACTTGTAATCAAAAATAAATATAAAGTGAGCACTGTACACTTTGTATTCTGGGTTGTAATTGAAACAAATATATTTGAAAATGTAGAAAACATCCAAAAATATTTAAATAAATGGTATTCTATTATGGTTTAACAATGTGATTAATCACAATTAATTTTTTTAATCGCATGATTAATTGTTATTAATTTTTTTAATTGCTTGACAGCCCTAGTTCTTTTTATTTCTCTTATGGTATTGTGGCCTTTTGGGTGCACATTTTCAAGCATTTATCTGCAACCATGAGGGCTACAAGTTTCCTTTTTAAAAAATAAAGTTGGAGATTCTCACCTAATCACATAAATCCAGGAGCTGGAACATTAAGAAAAGCACCAAAAAACCACAATAGTTGGTAATCCCTTAAGAGATGCTGCAGGTGAGAGAGGAGAAATGAGAGATTGATGACTGAGCTTCTAGCAAAAAATAACAGAAGTTCTTAGGAGAGCTGAATGTGCAGATGAGTGTTGAGAGAGAAATTATACCATTTGGGGGCAGGAAGGTGAGCTCAAAAGGTTCTGAGAAGCATACAGACTTTTGGATATCCAACCAAACTGAACCTGATACTTCAGTGGTTTGTTTACCCCATCTAAAATATGCATGTGACTGAAAATATTGCCATGAAATTAAGTAAAATGCTGTGGTTTTTTTCTTAAGCCTAGGATAGACTGGGAGCTATTTAGATGTAAATAACAAACCATGTTAGCCTGCCTCAGAAAATCATCTATCATTATTACAAAAAAGAGCATACCAAGGCCATCTTTGACTCCAGGCTGAAATCCTGCCCCTCAGGCAATGGGAGTTTTCCTATTGATTTAATGAGGCCAGACCTTCACTCCATGTGTACAGAAAAAGTCATTATAAAGCCAACATTGCCAAATGTCACCACACAGTCACCATACATAGCTCCTGTTCTAAGTGTAGGGAGAGTGCTGATAATCTCTAATACCATTCCCACGACAACTGTCAAATGCTGATTTATGTGGTGACCAACATATAACTCTTAGAGAGCTGAAAAGACTGTAGAAAATACTGTCTATTAATTCATTTAAGTTCAAAAACAATTTTTGTTTTGACCCTATCTGAAATCATTTTGTATTTTGATTTAATAGCACTGCCAACCTTTTTTATATTTGGCAATCAAATACACAATTTGAAATTTGCTTTCTGTGGAAATTTGTACATTCAAACTTAACATTTTATTTCCGTAAATATTCATAATGGTAAAATGAATGTGCTCAAATGTTCATGGAAATAAATTTTTAGCCTGGATACCATAATATCAATTTCAAATTGAATATTTGCTTGTAAAATTCACAGATTGCAGTATTGGTTAGTTTAATTAATTATCCAATTAGGGAACAAAAACACTACTATGTGGCTTATAAAATTGACCAATAAAAATTAGAGATTTCAAATTGTGAACATTCACAACCAAGTGTTCATGAACAATCTGCAAACCATAAATTATTCATTGAAGAAATTTGTAAATAACTCCATATAACAAACAAATGTGAGAGAATTCCACAAGCTCTGCAAACAATTTGTTGGATAAATTATTCATTGTGAATTAACTGTTCACTCAAAACTAGTCTCCTGCACTTCAGATTTCTCTTTTGGTTAATCACTATGGAGATTACACTATGCCTAATTTTATTGCCACGGTGTAAATGAAAATGAGTCAGTAAGTATAATTTTATTAGACGTTGTCAAGCACAGGACAGAAAGAGACTGAGGTCATTTAAACTGTAATCTAATCTAAATTGTTTTACAATAAAGAGAAAGACGGGGAATTTCAGAGGCAAAGTGATGTGGAAAATGGATTTCAAATAACTATAAATATTCAGTTGTTTCAAAGTTTGACCATACCTTTGTATGTTTAAGAAAGTCTGTCTTTTTATTCTCCTTCCAGGCAGGGATGATGAAGACATTCCAGGTACAGTTATTTTTTCTCCCCTCAGAATACATATACAACCACTCTTCCTAGCTCCTATTGTCATCATGAAGTTCACACTGATCCCTTTCTCCTGAAGATGTTTTTGAAGGCTGCTCCAGAACACATTTAGGCCAAGAGATGGTATCCATATCACAATGAATTTGACGGCATGCTCCCACATGTATGTATGGCCCTCATCACCACAGCATCTAAGCACCTTACAATCATTAGTAGATTTTATCCTCACAACCCCTCCTGTGAAGGATGGAGGCTCTATCCTCATTTTACAATTGGGGAACTTCCCAAAGTCACACAGGGAGTTGTTGGCTGAGCTGGGAAATGACTCCCAATTCACTGCAGGTCTTTTGACTCCCAGTTCACTGCTCTACCCAGTAGACAAGGGAGGAAGGAGGGTCCATTAGTAGAGCCCTAGCCTGGACCCAGGGCCGGCGCTTCCATTTAGGTGACCTAGGCGGTCGCCTAGGGAGCCAGGATTTGGGGGGGGCGGCATTTTGCCGCCTTTGGTGGCAATTTGGCGGCGGGGGGTCCTTCCACGCTCCGGGTCTTCGGCGGCAATTCTGCGGCGGGTCCTTCACTCGCTCCGGGACCCGCTGCCAAAGTGCCCCGAAGACCGGGAGCGCAGAAGGACGCCCCCCCGCCGCAGAATTGCGGACGACGACCGGGAGCGCGGAAGGACCCCCGCCTTGGGCGCCAAAAACCCTGGCGCCGCTCCTGCCTGGACCTCAAAGACCAATGATACTGCGAAGAATGACCTTGAGCAGATCACTGCAGACTACGTGGCTCTGGGAAGAAGGATAAAAAAAAGTTTGTGTTCTCATCCATCCTCCCTGTTGAAGGAAAAGGAACCGTCGAGCCATGGAAGTAACTGCATAGCTACACAGGTGGTATCGGCAAGACCACTTTGGCTTCTTTGCAGGGCCGGTGCTACCATTTAGGCCAACTAGGCGGTTGCCTAGGGCGCCAAGATTTGCGGGCACCAAAAAGCGGCGCCCCCAATTTTTTTTTTTTTTTACAGCGGCCGCTGCACTGGAGGGAGAGGGAGTCTGAGCTGCCGGCAGCCCAGGGGAACCCCTGGGTCAGCGCGCCGCCAGCAGCCCAGGGGTTCCCCGGGTCAGCGTGCCGCTGACAGCCCAGGGGTTCCTCTGGGTCAGCGCGCCGCCGGCAGCCCAGGGGAATCCGTTGTAAATTAGACAGTCATGCAGTTTAGACACATAAATAACATTATGCCAGAATTCACATTTCTTACATTAACATTTTAATAGATTATATGTGGACATGAACACAGCTAGGTAAAAATAAATCCATACTCCTGGTAATAAACAAAAAGACTTTTGGTGCTCACCTACAGTCATGCATGAGATGGCAAAACAGTTTTCTTGTTTCAAAAAGTGTCTAATTTTCCAAAGAAAAGAACAATATGAGGATCAGAAATAGCAGGATTTTTAAGATGGGGCCAAGGAAAATGCCTTTCTACAAAAATGTCTGATGCTATCCCCTAGCTTCTACTGTACCTTCTATTCTGGAGGTCTCTGGTTCATTAGTGGACTAATGGGGACCCACAACATCCTTTCTTCTGATTAATCATTTGTACCACAGCTCTGGGCAGCCAGTCCAATTTACTTAGATATTTAGGTTCACTGAGAGTGAAGAAGCCACTGTAGCTAAGTTGAGGTACACATATTGTAATTCCTTGCAAAGTACCAAGCAGACGGCCACTTCTCCAGCCAAGAAAGGATTTGAGAGCCCATAAAAAGACAAGATAGGATCTGATGGTGATGGAAAGAGACCAAGAGTGAACTTCCTTTCAGTTATTTTTTTCCCTCATGAGGCCTACAAAGCCTGTCAGGCCTAGACCTCATACAGGGGCAAATCCTGAGCAATTACTTCGGGGAAGTGGTAACATACAGCTGCTTAACAGAGGCTACATTAGCCCAATGACTAAAGGAGCCTCTGTGGGCCCTTCCATGGCTTGTTCTGAAAAAAGTGTGGAGAATAAGTTCACCCACATCTTGCTCCCTCTTCACTTACTGCTCACTGCCAGGCCGGGAGCTCCATATATGTCCCCACCCCAGTCCTCATATTTAGTTCCCTACCTTTTTGCAGGGGTTGCAAACTCTTTATCACACCTTTTCTATTGCGTGTTCTCAACTTAAAGTCAATGTTTAAGCCCATATGGCTGTAGAGAAAAGCCTGAAAACCTGACCCAAGTGTATCCTAAAGGTTCAAAACCAGAAAGCAAATAAAAAGGACTGCAATTTTTTTAAAGTGTCATGTTTTTAAGCCAATCTCATGATTTTTGAATGCTTGGGGTTAACAATATTACTTTTTCAGTAGCAACCCCCCCCCCCCACACACACATTCCAATATGTATGAATTATTGCCATACTCTACATTTTAAGAAAAATTAGGCCAATAAAACTTTTCTGTTCAAACACAAGATGTACACACAAGCTTACTGATGTACAAGAACTTAGAACCTTAAATGCTGCTATCAAATCCTATTGCCAACAAAAGTGTTCTTGATCCAGCTAGACAAATGATGGCTAAATCCACACATATCTAAATTAGCTTTATCAATACAGTATGGTAAAAGAAAGGACAGCTGTAAATATAGTATGGTGACAAAAGTAGTAAACTAGAAAGACTGTTCCAGCTAATAATATTTTGCCTTTAGAATATATGACTCCATCAATGAATTTTCAATGAAGTTTTTAAAAAAAAAGTTACATTAGACCCAGGGGCGGCTCTATGTATTTTGCCGCCCCAAGCACGGCAGTCAGGCGGCTTTCGGCGGCACGCCTGCGGGAAGTCCGCTGGTAACGCGGATTCGGCGGCATGCCTGCGGGAGGTCCGCTGGTCCTGCGGCTTCGGCGTACCTGCCGCTGAATTGCTGCCGAAGCCGCGGGACTGGCGGAACTCCCGCAGGCATGCCACCGAAGGCAGCCTGACTGCCGCCCTCACGGCGATCGGCAGGCCGCTTCCCACGGCTTGCCGCCCCAGGCACGCGCTTGGTGCGCTGGTGCCTGGAGCCACCCCTGACTAGACCAGATTCAGATCTCATTCACTTTAGTGTAAACTGGAATAACTCCACTAAAGTCAATGGAGGTACTCAGGATTTATGCTAGTAAAACAGCAGTCAGAATCTGGCCCACTGACTCTGTCCCACTGGGTTTTTTTGTTTGTTTTGGTTTTCTTTTGTGTATATAGTATAGTATGAACAGTTTAATCAGTAATCATGTGTGAATGAGTTGACAACATGATACCTTCCAACACTGAAGGGCATCTAGCAAACAATCACACATGATAGAATCTGCATAGTTTTCCTTTACACAATACAAATAGATAAATAACCTAGGAAATTACATACAAAAACTACCTTTAAGGAATGAAGTGTGCAAAATAAGTTAAGAAATCGCAGAATTGTTTGCTCATGTAACTTTAATTCACCCCACCCACCTACCTTGTGAGTATGCACTACAGTAGCGTTTAATTAAATGACCACATAATCTCTACCCTTGACTCCTTCCCCAGAACCAATACCTCACTCCGTATTAGCTTCAATAAGCAATGAATCAGGCACTCAGTGTGCAGGCTAGATGGTGAATGAGGCAGGGTTGTGTAGTGAATGAGCTTGGCATGTGGAGGGCCACTGTCTCATCTCACAGCAAAATCTCATCAACGGTGTTGTTTTCCTGAAACACAAAATCCAGAGGTGGCTCTGATCCAAGTTCTTCTTATCCCAACCCTCCCAAAAAGGGATTAGGCAAAAGGTTTTGGTTTTCTTCCATCTCTAGCAGTATCAAGCAGGCAGAAACTCTAAATCTACACCCCTCACAGATGATTTGTGATTTTATCCACTGCATCAGGCTGGGTCTTATGTGATTCTTGGATTAAGCACTGCCGTATCATTTCCATTCTTTATTTGGTTGTGACTTCACAATAGTGTGAAGTGCCCCTTCAAACTGTGCTCCTATTCACCAGGGTGCTTCTAAATCCCATTTTTAATCTGGGAAATGCCTTGAGTTTTCACCAGCCCACTGCCCCTTTTTATTGTCGTCTTCTTTAATTCTGCTCAATAAAACTGGCTTTTGGCATATTAAAGCTTAATTTGTTTAAGAACAAACAGTTGGAGGCCTGCGTCTTGAGGACCGGAGTGACAGATCACACGATGAGACCAAAGGCTTTGGGGGCTGAAGATTTGGCAGGTTTCTGTCTCGGTGGAGATACAAGTGTGTTCAGAGCTCATTGTCACGTTTCCAAAAGGCATTACACAGAGCTCCAAGGTGGTGCTGTTTACCAATACCGTGATCTCTCCCCAGATGCAGTTGCTGCTGCAGCTAATTAAGAGAACAATTAAGACTAAGGCAATCAGTCAAGAACACAGATCCAAGTCATTTTCTCCACTCTCCGATGCTGTGCTGGCTCCCAGAGGGCTAAACCTTATTCACTCATTCAGAAAATGACAGGAAGAAGCTATTAAATATCTGAAAACCATAAAAATGCAATCATACTGTTCTTGAGCTAAGCCACTCACCAGAGACCAATGCTAGGCAACTTAAGAAACTTGCTGGCCCCCAGAATTCACATACTTACAAATAAGAAAATTAATCAAAAAGCAGTTCAGATCAAAATTTAATTAAATAGAAAAGGATTGTGGAGGACTTCCTGAGATTTCTCTATTTTATGTTTATGACAGATCAATATTATGTGTATCAGCTCAATGTATGACAAATTCCACTGGGCATCTTTAAAGAGGAAGTAACAGATTAAATATTGAGCTAAACAATTTAATCTCTGCTTTAAAAGGTTTTCAGATATTTGTAAAGGTAAATCCTATTAGAGTATGAAAGTCTCCATGAGCTGGGGCTGTAGACTCGTCATGCAAGGATTTGTAAACACAGGAGATAGCCCCTCATTAAATATAAATTTCCTTCTTTTGTACGGCTATTCGTGAGGAACAAGAAAAACATGTATGCCTTGAAAACAAAGAGAAAGTGCTTCTGAAACTGTTTTCAATATATCTCCATGTAAGAGGGTGTATGTGTTGGAACCAGTGAAAAAAAATCACAGAGCCCCCTTATATGTCAAGTAAGCTCATAAACAAATATAGTCAATAATAGTGAGCTGCAGAATTGGGGTGCACATGGAGATTAGGAGTTCAACAGTACTGCAGCACCACCCCACTGGGGGAACCAGAGCTCTGCACGAATGAGCCTGCAGCACCACAAAGCTCCCATTCTCTGCAAGACTGCAGCTGCGCCATAGCTGACATCCACAACGAAACCTCACAAGGGCAGCCTACAATTTGGGGGTGAAAAGTCTCATGTTGCATGAGCACCCTGTATGCACTGTAACATCTGTGTATCTATATTCCCTCACAAAGAACTTGGTGGTTAACTTACAGTTCAGGTTGCTCACATGAATCTCTCAGAGCAATGACTACAAATAAAGAAAATCATCAGTGAAGCCAAACTAACATCCCCTTCTTACCATCTAAACCCCCTAAACACACATACAGTCTTCTCAGTTCCCAAACCCCTCTTTCAGCCCACACCCACAGCTCACATTTCCATCTCCAGAGTGGGCTTTTTTTATTTTATTTTTTTGGCAATTTGAAATTGACAAATTTGTCAACATTTCTCAATTTTTGAGAAAAAGAAATAAAATTTAAAAGTAGTTTTAATTTTTTTTTTACCATATTTCAATCAGTTCTACCCACTTCCTCCGTGAGCAAGACAAAGAGTTTACTGACAGACATGCTTTTGCTGTTCAAGTCTATGATGCATTATTTCTAGTAAAAATATTCTTTTGTCATAATAAAGGGGATATGTCCAGGCGATTGTGAAGAACTGGAGGTGTGCATCGTGGGAGGCTGAGCAGCATTAGGGACTGGAAATACATGGCAGCATTGGCAAGTTTTAGTATACATGAAGTAGGGTATGACAAATAAGGAGAATATCCTGTTATAAAAGTGGCTCATGAGATGGAAATTTACATGTAAGCAATGTTGAGATTACAGCAACTGTGGTTTATTAGTCAAAAATAAATGAGATTGTCAGGGCTAAATTTCAAAACTGAGGGAGTTTTAATTGTTTTCTGGAAAACTCTGAATAACTACTGCCCTTGCCCTACTCCAAATCTATGCAGCCAGACCTCCGTGTCACACTGATTTCACAAGGATCAGCTTGCAGGATCAGGGCCTGCTTTATAAAAAAAATACTCAAGGAAAATTCAGTTGTGATTTGAACAGTAATCATGTTACATTACAATTTAATTATAGTACCATAGTGTGAAGCAGAGGGATTTTAATTCTGCTTTAAGTGAAAAGTTCAATGCAGCCATTATGTAGTCACTATTGAGGCCTCCATAATCTAGGTATGTTTAACAGTTTGGAAACAATAGGAACACAAGCATACACACACACTGCCCTGATCTACGTATTATGCATTTGTGTTGCTGAAAAAGAATAATGCTCACATCTACACAGAGTGAGCAAGATGTGATGCCCAGCAATTTATCAGCTATGACTCTGGCCAAAACCAATGTCACAGCTGACCTGTCCTTCTCTAGGAAGGCCGTCATTTCAGCACCTTCTTCCAATGGGTTCATTTCAAGACGGAACATTTTTTTTCATTTGTTGTCACAGGATGGAATGAATCCATTGACTAATAACTTTCCATTTTGTGCTCCATCAACCTTATTTACAGAGATAATTTGATGCTGAGAAATTGAACGGTCAAGCATCACTCTGATCGGTGCCTTTCATGTAAGCTTTATTTCTATATCTCTCCAGACGGGGCAGGAAGGAAAGTGAAAGGGGAGGATGTGTGCGTACCTGTGTGTACTCTAAAGCAAAGCAGTATTTGAAGTCTGCATACATGGTGCATTTAAGGAAATCAGTCATACCTCTGTTATACTTTGTACCACAGTAAAGAAATACCTTGTAAAAAATAAATGTAGCCTTCAAAATCCCAGTCTTTTTAAAACACATAGAGCTCCCCAGCATCTCTAAATCTGTACTTCAATAATATGGTAATATGCTTGATACAGTAAAGTAAGAGATAAACTTAACTCTAGGGCTGTGCCATCCCATTTAAGTCAAATGGGCCAAATTCTGTTCTGGAAGCTGATCCATATGAAAGGAGTGTGACTGCATGCAGGCACAGGGATCTGACCACATATGGTGAAAATTGGCAGCAACTCCACTGAAGCCATTAAAGAGATTAGGCTTACTGTGAATTTTTGATGGGTGTAACTGAGAACAGGATCTGACCTGCTGACTTCTTTGGGGTTGCATGGGATGTAAGTCAGTGCTAAATTAGGCCCATTATGCTATTAATATTATTATATCAAAGCCCACTAGCGCAGGTGTAGAGCAGCCTGTTCATATTTCCAACATGAACCTTCCTTCCTAGGGGGTTCAAAGAGAACTAATAAATAATTGCTCAGAGTTTAAACATGGGTATAGGTGGGCTTCGCTAAGTTACCAGGTGACAAAGGATACTTATGCCATACTACAATTTTAAAAATGAAGAACAGAAGAAAATTGTGGCAGATGTTATTTCTGTTCACCTACTTCAAAAATATTTTGATACTTTTTAAAGATTTCCCGCCTTTCACTCCCCTCCCCCCCGGATATTGCTTTATAACATAGAGTAGTGTGTCAGGGAGTGTGGATGGATGGATGGATGGATGGATATAAAAACATGACTGAGTCATTTCATTTAGAAAGGCAATTACTCTACATGTTCTTTTGCAAGAAGAATAGCAAAAGTGTCATTGGGATTTTTAGCACAGTTTTGCTAGGGCACAAAGGCACTATTCTGCCTGGAATGCTGAGGATAAAAGGGAAGTTTGCCCTTCAAATGAAAAATATCAAATGTTCTTTGTTGCTTTAAAGCTGTTAAAAAGCCAATTTCTTGATATAGTGTCACATCGTGCCATTGATTTTTAACCCCTCTCCCCTCCTGTTTGAAATTTTGCAGGAGTTACCATAAATAATCAATAACACACTATGTATGTACTGAACTCACCGTGAGACGGTTCTCCCTTTATGCCCCCAAGGACAACTGCAAAAATTAGAAGACAACCTCACGAAGCTATCCAAGGGGCAGATCCAAAGTCCATTAAGTCAATGGCAAAACTCTCATTGACTTCAATGGGCTTTGGATCAGGACCCCTATGAGCAACACTTTAAAATCAACATTTAAAAACTATGAAAACTAAAATGGCCCCAGTATCGTGTACTGGGTAAATATTAGGGAAAGAATGAGGACCTGATCTTCTTCTCTCCTTATGAATGGGGAACTCCTCCATTAGGGTCAGTGGGAAGACATATGCAATTACAGAGTTGCACAAGGTAATAGAAAGAAAGAGAAAATATGACCCAATACATAAACTCAACCTTGCTAAACATGCATTTCCTTGGGAGACTTAAAAGATATGAGTGCTATACAATTTAAAATATCTCAAAATGTAAAGCACTTTGAGTTAAAAAACAAAACAAAAAACCCTTCATAAACATCTACAATAAAAGGAGAAAAAAAGATATTTTAAAAAAAGAAATTCTACATACATGTACAAGGGGGGCCCAGTACAGGGATGAGATAAGTTTGGGGCCTCTCATCCCATCAGACATGCCACACACTTTGCATGTGCCTCTGGAGTTGGGTCAGCATGGACTGGGAGGGAAGCGTATACTTTCAAAGGGGGTAGCAGGGTCTGCTCCGGCTCATACTCCTCCAGCATTCCCAGAGGCGCTGTATGTGAGGCAGGTTGCATGCTGCCCAGAGGCGCTGTATCTGAGGCAAATTCCATGCTGTGAGGCGCTCCAGCTGAGGCAGGGCCTCTCTATACACACCCAACCGCACCTACCCACCCCAGGCTGTGTCTTTGCAACCACAATCTAACCCTGTGGCTGTAGCAGCAACAAAGAAAAAGCCAAGAGGCTCACAGTTGCAGCCGATGCTGCAGACTGAATATATGTCAGAGGAAGGTTTTTGTTGTGTATACACATTTGTTTCACTTCAGAGTGAATTTAGAAGAGTGGCTTCGCTGGTAACTTTGAATTCCCTGGCTTTTGACAAATTTATGACAAATCTTAATGGTATTTAGGTATAAGGATGTGTCATTTTTTAATGTAATTACTTAGTGGCACTGGTGAAGAGAATGAGAGAAAGAGAGAGGAAGGAAGGGAGGGAGGTTTCCCAGGCTGGAAGTTCATTCAAATCCTGATATAAAAGTAACTGGAATACAAAGTCATGTTTTAGCACTTTCTCCAGAGCTATACACAGGAGAGCTGCTCACAGCCCACAACAATTTCAAAACCATAGTTCTGGGGAATAGTACTATATAATCATAATATTACACTTGAGATAAGATTTAATTATCATTTTCAACTTTCCAACACATTTTGAGAAATAATACTTAAAAGCCTTACAAGAAAGAATATCACATTTAACGTTTTAACATGCAACAATGATATTAAAAGAAAGAAACTGCCATGTAGGTTTTACAGAAGCTTAAGTTCAATGGCTTTATTCAAAAATATTACAAGTGACTGCCATCTGATGGATCTCTGAGATTCATTTCAGGCAGGAGGGTGTTAGAGCAAAATAAAATAAACTGACATTACGCCTAAGAGATCTTTTCCTTTTCTTGAGACAATCAGGATGATGATCGCTACCGATAAGTACAATTGCAGGATATAGTCACAAAGTAAGAATCATATCCTCATGTGGTTTTATTTTAGCAATAAATCACAACAAGCTGGGCATTAGCATTTGTTATCATCCCACAAGGCTTATCTAGGATGAGGAAAGGGCAACTGAGAGGAGCTGATGGACCTTATCTGTCCTTTCTGGCTGGACATTATTAGGATGATCATGATAACCTGAAAATAATTATATGCCATTGAAAAGTGAATTTTAGAAATTGCATCTAATTTACATCAACTGGATCTAATTTTATTTCATATGGTTTGGCCACTCAGAACTGCAGCAGGAAAATGCTTAGATACAATGTGCTAAGCTGTGAATTGGCCTTTATGCTAGTGCAAGGGAGTAAGAACACCGCTTCTATCTTCTATTGGCCACTCGGACCTTGAGTCCGGGCATGAAGGAATAAGAGGGTGCCGTGGACCTGCTTACTTCCTCAGAGCAGGTTGGCAGGGAGTGGATGGGCAATGGGTTGTCTTGGTTTCACTTCTCCCCCATCCACTGGACAGCACCGCTGTTTTGGCAGCAAGGTACAGTCATCTGCTGCTAGTATAGGCCAAATATTTCTACCCCTGGAGCAAGGAAGGAGCAAAGGAGGAATTATGGGTCAAAGAAGGTCTGAGTCACACTTCCTCCCAGGGTTATTGCTGGGGCAGTGCAGCCAAAGCTTCACTTCTCCTTGCTCAGCGTTTGGCCAAAGTCACAATCTAGTCCTATGGTAATAGGTGTCATAGAAACATCCAAGAGCTCAATTCTACAGCTCCTACTCAAGGTGAGCAGAACTTCATCAAGAGGGCTCACTTCAATGGAAGTGTTTATGTGAGGACATCCATATCTACATGAGTAAGGGCTGCAGGATGAGGCCCTAATCCCATCAGAACACTGATTGAACTAATTCCCGTTCCTTGGGCTGCCACATCTCCCCTTCCCACTGCCGTTACAGGTCCACCCTACACCTTCATTTCTCAAGGAACTAGCCCACTGTCTAGTCCATGCACCTAGCAGTCTCCTTGGAGCAAACAGAGACTAAAACTCAGGGTACCTATATACTGCAACTTCTCCCCTAATTTCAGATTATAAATGGCACAAGGGAGTTGCAACTCATAAAAGTAACCTTAAAAAGGGTCAGAAGTTCAGACAATCATCCAAATCTTGGATGCTAATCCTAAATTTATCCGATTCCAAATTTAGTGAAATCTCATTAATTGACTTGTTGAATATATATACACTTTAAAGAGCAAATCATCTATATCTGAGTGCAAAGCTGGATTAAGTCACAAGTATGATAGGCCTGTGCCTATGGCCCCGCTGTTCCTGGACTCACCTAATGAGGTAAAAATCTCAGCTTTCATTTAAAAAAGTTTCTAGGTTCTAGCCCTTTAGTGGAAAAGTTTGAAAAAGGGACCCAAGTGTAACTGCCTGAGTCTGCAGAGAGCCTGAAACAATAAAGCTGAATGATCTGAAAATGCAGCTCATTGTTTTTTTAACTTTAAAACCCACTGATTTAGTAGTTCCTGCATCCATCACCCCAGCAGAGCAGTGTGAGAGTGACAGTCAGTGAAGAGTCCAGTGGGGGCCATTCCATCAATCCAAACGGATACACTGCAGCTGCTGCAGTATTGGGGGGCGGGGTGTCCCGTGATGCTGACCCTGGCTATCTTGGGGGAGGAGTCTGCCACTCTAGCTGGGGGTAGGGCCACAGCCAAGGGGTGCAGCTTCTGGAGTACTTGGCATCGTGAAGGGCCCAGGATGCTGGATTACCTGTCTCAATACAAATTATATAAAAAGGACGCCATCCTGCTCTGTGATATGACTGCATAGGTAATGTATCTTGCAAAATCACCAGGAAGTAGAGATGAGCATGAAAGCAAACACTGAGAAAACTTTAATCAAACATTTTAGAGTTGGAAAAAGGCTTGGAGTGTTTTCAGTTTGAGTCTTAACTTGTCAGTCATCCTGTCGTCATGTCTTTTGTCTAACTTTAGTTTAGATGAAGTCTTTAGATGGCAAGTCCCTTTAAGGTTTTACTTTCTCACTCTCATCACACCTGCCTCATAAAATGTCAGAAATGTAGGAAAAGTGTCAAAGGCAACAAAACAACCAGCATGAGTGGTACCTATTCTAAGACTAGCAGCTCCGTAATCTCACATCCCTGCCTACTTCGCATCGCCTAATTACCACTGATTATGCATTTTAAGGAAAATTTAATATAGCTAAAATATGACAAGAGAATATTTCAACCACAGTCTTCCTTGTTCTTAATATACAAGAAAGACCTCCTTAATCCTGAACCCTATGGATTTCAACAGTGGCAACACTGCCTACTCATCTTCAGGTACAGTATTATTGTTAACCCTATAAACGAGCAGAAATCGTAATACAGGCAAATAGTGCCCCTCACACTCTCTCTTTTCCCTCTCCTGTGCTTTTCTTTACAAGCCTGAAAGAAAGAGATGGTCCAAAAACTGGAAAATATGTCTGTTAAACCTTTTGAATTTCATGGTTTTAGGGTCAAATCCCTGTATCCAAATATGCCCCGACAGTTTGGGTTATGGATCTGATCCAAACTTGAAAGGGATCTAGTTGTTTTGGATGTGATTCAAATACAGCCAAACTTATGGAGAGAACAGCTATGACTTCAGAGATAGAAAAGGTATGAGAACAGCTGATCTTGTGAGGCTCTCACCATTTAAGGAGGCTAAAATCGTATGAGATTCCTGCCCTTTGGGACTGTTATAGTACCACTAAGCGTAGCAATGCCTTCTCCTCAGTGTGCACACAATGCACCCCAGCAGAATACGTGCTCAGAAAAGTAGAAAAGAGAAGCTTGGTCTTGGGCGCACATCCTGCACCTCATATTCCCCTCCACCATGTGCACATAAATGGGCACATGGACTAACCAACCTGGGTCGGATCCTAAGCCCTGGAAATGAATCAGGGTTTATTGACTTCAGTGTGCTCTGAATCAGAATCTAAAACTGCACAAGGAATAAAGCATGGCATGGGCAAAACTGCCTAGATCAGAAGCTAGTAAACATGCATTGTACACCGGGGAGCCCAGACTATTTAAGGAAAGGGTTGGGTAGACCAAAATACTATGCTGACCCTCATGTCTCCCATAAAGATTAGTAACAGCATCTCTGGCTGCACACAAGGATGCAAGTGGTAAAAAGGCAGCATGGGAACACAATGCCTTATGGGCATTGGGACACCATAGCACATAGGTGCCATTTTTTTCCCCTCTCCCTGTATTGTTCTTCTCCTTCTCAAACTGGAGGAGTTTTTTCTGGTTGCTTTCATTTTTCCCTCTTTTCCATTCGCTTTAATAAGGCTCTCCCGAGGCTCACAAGCATGTTTTGTTTTAAGTGCTTGTTTGTTTTCCCCAAGCGCTCACAGCTCTGTTAACCATCAGGAGGACATACAGTGTACTGCAATTACAGCCAGCATCCAAAAGAGTCCTGAAAAAAGGAAGGTGCTGTCTGTGGGATAAGTTATTGCCTTGAATTGGTTTTCAGTGTTCATTGATAACTTAATCCAAACTTTCAAGAAGGCGAGGCACAGGGTTGACCCACACCAAAGGCTGTGCGTGGCTACTTTGGGAATTTTTGATCAACTTCCAAAAACATTTAAATTAACTAATCTCGGGCATGAGCCTAAATTCTTTAAGCATCCAGGTCCAGCACCCCAGACAGTATAGGTGCTCCCAGTTCAGCCAATTAAATGAGTGGGACAGCTCACGGGTTATAAGGGATCAGGGAGAATCTGAGAAAAGGAGACTGGAGGAGGTCTAGGGAGACTTTATCAGGAAGCCAGCACAGGGCTAAATTTCAAGAGCCAAAGCCAGTGCTGGGGGCCTGAAAAGGGCTGAGGGCTAGGAAGCCAGTGATCCTCCTTGAGCCAGAGTGTCATGGCCACAGAAGGCTGAAGGCCATGAGCAGCAGAGGGAGCCAGAGAGAGGTGAAGGCTGGGAGTGAGGTGTGGGGAGGGATATCAGAGCCATACCAGAGAGCCAGGACTTGGTGAGGTTTGCAGGAGTTCTCCTTGATGTCGTGTCAGGACTATGGTTGTGGTACTTGGTGTCGGATCTTCTTTTCTTATGGTTCTGCGCATGGGACTTATATAAGTGAAGCCCACAAGGGCTATATTTATACTCAGGAAGACTGTTTGGACTATTTCTGGAGACTCTGAAAGGGGAAACTGAGGTAGGCATGCCTGTCATGCTGTGACCTCTGGCCTGCCTCAGTAGGGCACTTCAGCCATGGCTGCATTATCACAATCAAAACTCCCACTAAAGTCAATGGGAGGAATGCAGGGCCATCCCTTTAATGGTAAATGATCAGAAAAAAGGACATCTAATTGATTTAGACTAATCTGTACAGCACTAGGCAATGCAGTCTTGCACAAAGGCAAGATCAGCTATTTAGAACATGAGTGGCTTACCTGACATAAGGTATCATCTCAACTTTTGAACTGAGAAGAGATTAGGAAGGGGAGAGGGGTGGATCCAAAAAAAGGCTTGTAACTTACCTACAAATAAAACAAACTACTTTTGCTTTCCCATTGGAGTAATCAATGGGAGACAAATCAGCTGGTCTCACTTATGCATGAAGTCCCTGGGAGAATTCATGTGTGGAGGGTGAACCAGATTTGGTCCTAAAGGGGCATATTTAATTCAGAGGACAAGTAATTGTAAAGAGAACCTTTTATCCAAAAGCCATTTACCGTATCTTACTGAAGCAACATAAATGCATCCGTGATAGGTTTGAAAATATAAATCATTGGCAACAATGAATACCCAATAAATCATGGGCAAGCAACCCTGGGTTTTAACTCTGAACAGAAGTAAAGCAAAATTGCAATGGGTTCCAGCAGGAGAGAAAGAAAGTGCTCATTGTGTTAGGAAAATTAGGTGATCTATCTCAGACCTTTGTACACAGGGTTAGAATGAAGAACTTACATTGCTGCAGGGAAGTAGGGAACTACAATGGAGTTTATACAAGTGTTACAAGTGTTAGAACAATGTTTGCCAGTTTGCAGTATCTTACTTCACATTGCTCAAGGGTGAAAGATAATAGTTTGGAACATGTTCCCCACCTGAGAAAGCTAAAGCAGGTCTCAGTTCTCTGACTGAAACATACATGCTTATTACTTGGCATATCCTAGTTAACTTCATCTTGTGTATCGGAGCTCCAGCTGGGGTAAGAGTTTAATAGGATACAACAGTAATGCAGGTGTTTCACTATTCTGCAGTGATCAAAATGTTCACACACAACCAGGGACAGAGAGGTGCTCCTCTGGCCTGGTGGTGTCAGCCCTTGTTTAGCAAAGGACTTACGCATACATTTATGTCCCATTGACGTCAAGGGGACTACTCACATGCTTAAAGTTAGGCACATGCTCAAACACTTTGCTTAGTCATGGCCATAGCCTTCTGCACAGCACAGAGGTCTTTAGCTAGTATAAATGCTACTGAACTCAATAGAGCTATGCCAGCTTACACCAGCTGAGGATCTGTTCTATGGTCTCCTTTCTTTATGCCGTCAGAGGTGAGGAGCACTGTGGAGGCAAAGTGTTCTGTGTGGGACAGCTGCTCAAGAGCAAACCATGGGAACAATTAAGGAAAGGCACTGGAGGGACCCTGAACATTGGTGATAGG
Source organism: Terrapene triunguis (assembly GCF_002925995.2). Taxonomy (NCBI): domain Eukaryota; kingdom Metazoa; phylum Chordata; order Testudines; family Emydidae; genus Terrapene; species Terrapene triunguis. Next base: position 15,464,646 of record NW_020664483.1, on the reverse strand, counting down.
AACACAGACACAGTTCAGAATCTTGAGGCTGAATAAAGCAAAGAAACTCAGGGAATCCAGCAAGCCCCATTTCCAAAGGCAGGAACACATGTTCATTAAAGATGTGACCCTGCTTCCATTTACATGAACAGGAAAGCTCTCTATGTACACACCTATAGATGTACACGCCTTTCTATATGCATATAGAATATATAATATTACAAACGTACATCCCCAATATATGGAATAATAGTTTCCTACACAAAATAATTTAATGTTATTTTTTTCAGATTTTAAGCATGAAACAATAAAGAATAGAGACGAGAAAGGATTTAGATGCTCACTGATAACCAATAAAAAAGAGCCAGGTAAATCAACCTTTCGTTTACAGCTATTCTGAGTGGCTAGTTCAATTGAAAAGACAGGTGAGGATTCCAGGTCTAATCTTAACTGGTGCTACCAGTTTACTCCCATTGTTGATGTCAGTGGGAGCTGCAAATACTTAGAACCTCTTGTAATTAGTCATGATGCTGCTCTCATTGCAATCACTGGGAACTTTGCCATTGACTTCAATGCAATCAGGATTTGTGCATTTTGTCAGCATTGCTGCTACTGAGAAGCTCATGTGCTAATCACAAAAACTAGGTGGACAAAAGGCTTTAATTATATTATTCATTTGATGGGACAAATTCAGCCATGGCATAAATCCTTTTATAGGGGCAAAATTCATCCTTCCTAGGTTTAACTTCAGGGTTAGGAAACAAATCTGGCTGCAGTTCTCTAACTAGCTGATCCTAAAAAGCTCCTTTGATCACATATATTCTTCTGCAATGGCTTTAGAGTTTAGCAAAAGCACAAAAGGAACTTATGATGGGCTGTCAGTGATATATTTATTTCTACAACACTCCATAAATCTTCTGGTCTGTGTCACCCCTGCTCCCTTCCCTCTCCTCCGGCCCCCTCCCTCAATAATTCCATTGCTTAATAGCAGTCTTCAGTGTGTGCATTTCTTGGGGATTCAGTGCAGTTCTTGGTTGCTTTGTCCTTTGGCCAATGCCCTTTACTGCCATGTGAGGTGTGCAATAATTGCTCAGAAATGCACTGCCTGTTGTGTCTTATTGCTTAAATATTTTTAAGAGCTCAGCTAGGAATTTTCAGGGAGTAAGTCTGAAGTCTAGCTGCCTCATAAAGTATTGACATTGCTAGAAATGAGGACAGGAGGGGAGCGGAGGTGAAATAAACCTCTTCTATAAGCTGAAAGTCTACTTGCTTGGGGGAAGGGGAGATCCTTCTAGGGAGCCACTCACTCCAGAATCTGTGATTGGATCCTTGTCCTTAGTGACAGGAAGATGTGGCCATAACAGAAAGAGAAAGTGTGCTATCAGTAATGATAAAAAAGTGTAACTAATCTGTATGCTGCTTAATGTGTTACAAGTTCCTTTCTATCACTACAAGTCAAGTTCTATTTCTAATGGGGCAAAGGAAAAAAAACGGGGAGGGGGGGCAAGTTTGCATTTCCACTTTCACTGATTGACATTGTTCATTTACATCAGTTGCGTAGGTGGTATAAGATTTGATGACCACATTCAAAGGATGAGAGCAAAAACATAAAACACACTGAATTTGACTGAAACTGAATATTGCCCTGCAGACACAGAGGCCTGAGGAAGAAGGAATGAAATAAACAAAAGAAAGAGGCTATCTTTAGACTTGTTTCCACTGGTCCTCTCAAACAGAGCTCATTTCTTATCTTCTTTTAATGTATTTTTTAAATGTCAACATCATAAAAAAGAATAAGGTTTCTGGGATAAAAAGTTGATTTGCTTTCCCTGCGAGAGAAAGACAGAATTGTTTAACTTTATGTTGTGATCCTTAGCTGCAAACTCACAGAATCTTTTGCGTGGAAGAGACCACCAGTGCGCTCCCGATTGCTCATTGTATGTATTTGTATAACCTGCATACTTTGCACACTCAAGCTGCTGTGTCCCAGTAGAGCAACACCATCTTGGGCCTTTCCTTAAATACCCATTAGTGAGCTGAGGCAGGAGAGCAACTAAGAAATTGCCTCCACCTTAAAGTAGTTACCATGCTTTCTTTTTTACATTTAGGATAGACCTAATGTTAAAAGTTGTCTCAGCTGCCATTCTCCACTGATGTTCTACTGGTGCAACAGAGGAGAGAGCCAGATACACAGGGCCGGACTGTTTGGCAAGAGAAGAGGGGCAGCGATAAAAGCTGAAAGGCATCGCACACTGAAATAGAGATAAGATGGTCAGAAGAAGCAATGTGGGCTAATGGATGGGGCACTGGGCTGTCACTCCACTTCTCCGTGCCTGTTTACCTCCTGCCCTCCGCACCCCATGTGTCTACTGAGATGGTAAGCTCAGGTACTGTCTCTTACTAGGTGTTTGTCCAATGCCTAGAATAACACAGCTCTGATCTCAGTTGGGGCCTCTTGGTGCTACTGCAATACAGAACCTAATAATCAGGAACCAATAAGCTAACTCAGAATATTACCACCAGCCTTCTTAATCGTTGTAGTCTCTGTATACACATTAAGAGAAGCCAGTCCTATCTTAGATATATGAAGTACATCACAACTGACTATTGCCAAAAACAACTACTCCATATGTCCACGCACAGACAGCAACTGAACTCTCAATATTCACAAGGACGCAAGGCAGGTATCTGAGATCCAAAATGAGCCAAAGTCAAAAGCGACAATGCAGCAGAGAAGCTATGAACTACCTCACTGCTACCACCCTGCTCAATCCCCTTATTTATATACCTTGGGAGCCGATTTATTTTTTCCAGAACTGTAGATTTGAAATAAGCTTCACATTTATTATTAACATTCATGCTTCCAAAGGGAACAGAGCACCACTGTGAAAGATCAGAGCTCTTTTTTGTTCTATTGTAGCATCAGAGGCATTCCTCCTTCATGAAAGCAAGGGCGGTAGCAGGTAATGTACATTCACAAAAGACAAAAGGCATTTCTCCAACAAAGACCCCTCTATTAAGGGCCCCGTTTGTAAACATAGGTGAGGTTGAGTAGACAAGCTCATGGACCACAGCACTGTTTCCTGGCTAAGCACTGGTCAATGGGTCAACTCCCAACTAGGCAGTTCTGGTCATTAGATTTAATTTACTCATGAGGACCTATGCGTTATGTAGCAACCTGTGAAAACTAGAGGGTTGCGATATAGGTTTGTCCACACAAGAGCTGCTGCTGCTGAATTTAGTAAGGAGGAGTCATATGGAAACAAATGAAAAGCTGCTATGGATCCCTGGACTGATAACAAGAGGGAGTATAGAAAGATGATATGGGGAGAAGTTGTGACCCCATGCTAGTGGCCAAGAGATGTCTACAGGTGCACACAAGTATTCTTGCCTGGCCTATATTCCTTCACATCCATCTTATGCCCTTCTCTTGCTTAATGCCACATTAACAATATTGCTGGGGCTCACTTTTTTATTATTATTTGAGAAAATCTGTGGGAAAGGCAATGCATACAACCCAGACACATCAGCTATGTGGACTGGTTGTCAGACTCCAGACAGCCTGTGTGTGAGTAGCCATCCTGAGGGTTAGGGAACTTGCACTGCTCCAGATCCCTGCCTCCAGTTTGGGGTAGTACATTCCAACCTGTTAACCCCCACAAAGTTCCCCTGCACACAGTTTGTGAACTCACAGTCTGTGAACTGGCCACAAAGACCAGAATTTGGCCCAGTGAAAGCACTCACCTGAGTTCATTTACAATGGCTGAACTTAAGCTACGTCCACATGACGAGTTAGGGGTGTAAATCCCCTGCTTACGTACACATACTCACGCTAGTGCTCAGTGAGTTATCACAAGTATAAATAGTGAAGCTGTGGTAGCATGAGTAGCAGCAGCAGTGGCACAGCTGAGCCACGCCAAATACAAACCTGCCTGAAACTGGTGGCTATGTACTTGGCACAGTTTAGCCATGCCTTGTTCCACCATGGCTACAATGCTATTTATGCTCCTGCTAGCTCAATGAGAGCTAGCGTGAGTACATGTACACGAGCCGGGGAAATCACACTGCTAGCTCAGAGCTTAGACAAATAGCCTTTGATACAGATATTGAAATCATGACTAAGAACAAGTGCCTTGCTCAAATAATTGCCACAAGGCAGCAATAGCCTTGCTTTACCCAGAACACTGCCTGTCTCTCCTTCCTAACAGATAGGATCCTAATCTTACTCCCATTGAAGTCAATGGCAAAAACTCACAATGAGCAAAATCGGAGCCATGTCCTTTTGCGGGAGAGATAACAACTAGTTTGTAGTGCTCCTACCTATTTATTCTTGTTGGCCTGAGATGGTGCCGATGCCAAATAAAAAACCACCCGCAATGACAAACGTTACAAAACTTATTTGCAGCTTGTGTTTCACATAATGAACCTACTTTACCTCTGAGGAACTTCAGAGAGCTTTGCGGCTAAATTCGATGGAGCACATCAAATCTGTTCCATACCACCCAGTGCAGGATTTTAATGGAGCACTAACACAGAGCACAGATTCAGGAAAAAAGAGCATTATAACACTGTATCTCCAGTGGCTTTGTTCAATTATTGGAAGGCACTAAAAAAAGCCTCAGGCAGAATTTTTAAAAACATTAGTATATGACCATTGGTCAAATTTGACTAGTCCCCACAATAAACCCTGTTCAGCAAGATGCTTAAGCTTGTGCCCAATGGGATGATTAGCAAGCTTAACATTAGTCACGTGCTTAAGGCCCTTCCTAAATGGGGGCCAATAAAATGATATGGCTAATAGCGAATCATAATAATAATAATATTTGCAAACTCATGGAGGACAGGAGAGATCCCAGAAGACTGGAGAAGGGCTCACATAGTTCCTATCTTTAAAAAGGGGGGAAAGGAGGAGCTGGGGAGATATAGACCAATCTGCCTGACTTTGATACCTGGGAAGCTATTAGAGCAATGTATAAAACATTCAATTTATGAATACCTAGAGGATGATGGGTTAATCACTAGCAGTCAGCATGAATTTACCAAGAACAAATCAAGCCAAACCAGCTTGATTTCCTTCTTGGACAGAATAATTGGTTTGGTGGATTGGGGGAATGTGGTGGACATAATATACCTGGACTCCAGCAAGGCTTTTGACACAGTCCCACATGACATTCTGACAAGAGAAATGCGGGCTTGGTGGAACTACCATTAAGTGGATACATAACTGGATAAACACCTGAAAAGAGGGTAACTATTAATGGAATGATGTCGGATTGGAGGGAGGTCCCAAGTGGGGTTCCACAGGGATTTGTTCTCAGTCTGATGTTGTTTAACATCTTTATTAATGACCTCGATGTGGAATAGAGAACATAATGATCAAATTTCCAATGACACAAAGCTGTGGGGCGGTGAGGCCTCAGCTGGAGTACTCTGTACAATTTTGGTCACCAACGTATAGAAAGGATGTGAAGAAACTGGAAAGGATCCAGAGACGAGCGACAAAGATGATCAAAGGGATGGAATGCAAGCCAAACGAGCAAAGGCTGAAGGAACTGGATAAGTTTAGTTTGGAAAAGAGGAGATTGATGGGGGACATGATAGTGGACTACAAATATTTGAAAGACTGTGTGACGGGTGCCTAAACTGGTGCCTCTTGCTGGTTGTCTTGGGGATTAGCTCCACAGGTCAGTATGCCCACTCCCAGTGGTGCCTCACCCGCCACCACTTCTGCTCCCAGACCCACGTCGCTCCAAATACCATGGCATTCTCTTCAGGATACAGCCCTTCAGCCATGTTATAATCTGTGCTCCCCCTTCTGGGGGCGAGTGTTGCAGTCAAAGTGTCCCACCACTTTTGCAGTGGCGACTGCAGTCAATTATCCGTCCACTTCTCTGTGGCCCTAGCACGCTCTTTGCCCTTGCCCCACCCTGCAAATCCCAGGAGCCAGCCAAGAGTCTTCTCTAACTCCCCTAGTCCCTGCTAGCAGAACTACTCTATCTGGGGTGCTCTCAGTCCTCCCTCCTTGAGGTCCAAGGAATAACTGATCCTGCTCTGCCCCGCGTCTCTTCTTATATAGGCCAGCTGAGCCCAGATTGGCTGTTCCTCACAGCACCTCTCTATTGGCTGCTTCCTGCTCAGCCTCCCTAGGGCCCTATTAACCCCTTGCATGTCAGTGTGGGGCAGACACCCCATCACAGGCTGTCATAAAAAAGATGGAGAAAAGTTGTTCTCTCTTGTTACAGAGGGCAGGACAAGAGGCAATGGGCTCAAACTACAGCAGAGCAGATTTAGATTAAATCTCAGGAAAAATTTCCTAACTATCAGAACAGCAGTGGAACAGACTGCCTAGGGAGGCTGTGGAAGCTCCTTCACTGGAGATTTTCAAAAGGAGGCTGGACAGCCATCTGTCCTGGATGGTTTAGACACAACAAATCCTGCATCTTGGCAGGGGTTAGACTTCTAACCCTTGATTCTATAATAAATCAGGATAGCAGGTACCTTTCTGTGTAAACTGTGTTCATGACAGATTAGAAATGAGATGTGGAAGGATGGTTTCGTGGCTAGGGAACCCAGTACTGGAATTCAACTAGGGTGACCAAATGTCCCCATTTTATCGGGACAGTCCCGATTTTGGTGGCTTTTTCTTATATAGGTGCCTATTACCACCCCCACATTCCCACCCCCACCCCATCCCGTCCCGATTTTTTACACTTGCTATCTGGTCAAGAGATCTAGGTTTGATTCCTGGCTAAGCCACACTCTTCCCGTGTGACCTTAGCAAGTCTCTTGATTCACTTCTTTGGGGATAGTACTTCCCTATCACACAGGGATGCAGGGATAAATACATTAAATGATTGTGAGACATTAAGACACTACAGCGATGAGGGGCACGTGAGTACCAAGGAGAGTAAATTGCTTATAAAGGAACAGAAAGAAACACCTTGGTCCAGTAAAATGAATACAAGTAGTACAATAAACAGGAGATGGATAGAGTGAGTCATGTGTACCAGATGCTGCTAGCTAGACAATTGAAAGGGCCAAATTAGCTGCAGAATCTAAGTTGATTGGGAAGTTTTGAGCATTAGCCAATAATGATAATATAACTGTTTCTTAACATAACCATGAAATTGTACCAGGCCTGAAGTCTCTAGATATTAAAACTAATGTCTATTGGCCCTCCGCAAAATTCATTAGGAAGTCTCCAGACAGATTAAAAAATATGTAAGAAAAACAACACAGGATCAATTTTCTACTGCGCAGTGTTTCCAGTAAGCATAGCAGAGAAAGGGGGTAGCAGGGAGCCAGTTATGGTTGCCCTATTGTTTTGTGGCCCCGGCGCAAATTAAAGGAGCCCCACAGTTTCTTGAACATGTACCTGCTGTCAGTTGTCCCCATGAGATCATGCCCCAGTTGGAGATAATCAGAGCACGGTATGGTCTGGCCAGGCCCCCAGCCTGCCCCCTTTTGCTGCAGGGTGAAGCCAGCTGGCACAAAAGGCAACAATGCACACGAAGTGACCTTAGCAAATCAAAATAACAGAGCTGGATTCTCTAACTAACTCATGTTTTCTTTCCCATTGGCTCCAAGCACAAAAGCACCAATCAGACTCAGCCCCTCGCTTTAACTTAACAGTATACAGACTATGCTGAACATTATAAACTTGGGGTTTGAAGGGGAGACAAGAAAATACCTTCTGATGATTTCATTTGAAAAATTGTTTGTTTCTCTTGAAACAGGATTGTAACAACATAAACCACAGCATCTCAACAACTCTTGCGGCCCTAGATAGGGTTCTTGCCAACCCTTAACGCAGAGGTCCCCAAACTGTGGGGCACGCCCCCCTAGGGGGGTGTGGAGGAACATTCGGGGGGCGTGGCTGGAGCCCCAGCCAGCCTCCCTGGGGGTGGGGAAGGAGTGCCACCCAGCTCCACTCCTGACCTCAGCCCCAGCTGCCGGCCGCATTCCCGGGGCTCCACTCCCAGCCCCGGCTCCTACCCATGCCCAGGGCTCCTCTCCCAGGCCTGTACCCAGAGCCCCAGCTGCCACCCCCGCCCCCAGCTGCGGCCCCACTCTCTGCCCCCTTACACCTGTCCACCTCCCCCTCCCCCTAGAGCCGCGACCCTACTCCCAGCCCCAGCTGGGGGGAGGGGGCATGGATAGGGGTAAGGGGGGGGCACAACCCTGAAAAGTTTGAGGACCACTGCCTTAAGGGAATGTGAATATTCCTAGAGTTGCTATGCCTTTCTTGCTTTGCAATTTACTAAGTATGATTACTACTATCCATACAATACCACAGATGCATGTGGTGGTTCGTCATATAGTTTGTCATACTGCCTCAGCCAATAACTAAAGAAATACAAATAGGTGCCCCGGGACATCCTGAGCTCTTCAGACAGTGTTAAACACTACCAAGTTATACATGGTGCAGAACCTGAAGAGAGGGCGATAAAGATGGATTCAAACCAGATTTGTGCTCCCTTGATCCTGAAAATAGCCAAAGGCTGATTCAGTTCCTGATATAAGTTAGAGCAGCTTCAGGGCTGCTCTAATCTACACCAGTTGCAACAGCCCACTAGGGATTGCTGGTGCAATATCTCTTTCAATCACTCCCTATGCCAGGGAAGCCAGGTACAGGTGAAGTACAGCCAGCATGTACCACCCTCATGTACCAGGTGAAAATTCCCTGTGTAAAGGGAGACCTGATGGAAAGCTGTTCAAACCAGCTTTCCATCCTTCTTCCCCCATAGGGGCAGCAAATCTGGCCTGTAATCAATAGACAGAGGGCACTCTAGTCCAAACAGGGAATGAATCAGAACTCTAGCATGTCTAATATAACTTAAAGAAGGTACATCAACTCACTCTGGTCTTCCAACCCAGATACAAGACCCTTCTTCAAGGGGGAGGAGGGGCGGGACACTCATGGAAAGAGACATACGATTTAAAAACACTGGCAAAAAAAGAACAGGTGAGGCCAGAGCAAAGTGTAGGCAAACAAACTGGAATAACCGCTGCAAAGTAAAACCTCTCAGAATGTGAAAGACTCTCAGACATCTCCAATTAAATCCCCTATTAATCCCAACTACATTTTAAAGGCAATTGAACCAGGCTATTTATTATACTATTGACACTTTGAGAAATCAGACAAGATAATGAAGAAAAAAACACCACCATAAAATATCCTCCAAAACCAGCCCACTGTTTTTCTCTCCTCCGTTTACACACGATCAAGACCCCCTCCAGTGGATTAGGATCTCTCAGTACTGAAAGGGGCTAGAACTGGTGTTTCCAGCCTCTGACACATCCTGATTTCTTACATGCCCACAAGGATGGAGATACGGAAAATATCACTACTTCTGTATTATGAAAACCTTGCCATTAATAATTGAGAATCTTTCTCTCTCTCTCAGAACTAGAGTGCTCTCTTCAGCTTGTTAAGCTTAGTTCACTCCCACTGATAATTCACTAGAGATCATAATTTATGGACAATTGAAGCTGCAGAAACATCTCTTAGAAGGAATAGAGCAGATCCATAGCAACAATTCTTCAGGGGAATATTAATCCCCAGCTTTATGTAGTGCTAAGTGTACAATAGTAATCAGAACTTGAGTAGAAGCTGCTAATCATTGAGGGAAAAGGCTGTATAAAGAATTCATAATGGAATTAGCCTGCGGCAAACAAAGAAAGACAAAATTAAATCAGCCATCAAATTGCACCAAGGAATTTTAATTTACAGGTTAATGTAGGATTATGTAACTAATCACAGCTCACATTTTCAATGAACAACCAATAAAATTCTGCTCTTTTTTTTCTAATCTTTCTAATGGTATTCCAATAACACACTTTTATCACCAGATAATGTGTTAAGAATGATTTTCAAAAATTCTAAAAATCTTCCAAAACACATTATGACTGCACAATCAATGCAAAATGCTGGATTTCAGTTTATTAGCATAAATATACATCTAGATCTATTGCTAGGTTCAATCCAATACAATAAAGTTCCTTTGAGTTGATGTAGGACAGATTTACATAACCAAATGTACATAACTGTAGCTTTAAAACATAAGCATGTCTTCCATACAGGGAGATATAGTGATAGAAAAGAGCCTAATAAAATAAGTAAAACAACTTCTGAGCACCAAAATGCATCAGCTAATTCTAAATAAAACCCCTAGCATAGATTTTTATATCAGTACAGCATACATATCCTATGACATATGCACAAAGGATTACTCTAACAGAGTTTGAACTATTTATAATGTCAACATCATAAAAAAGAATAAGGTTTCTGGGATAAAAAGTTGATTTGCTTTCCCTGCGAGAGAAAGACAGACCTTGTATCTGACCCAGTAATATTCTGATATTGGCATGCATGACAAAAATCAGTAAAACTTCTATATGTTCTGAAAAATTACTCGAAACCCACTCCTCAATAAATGTAAATATATAAAAGGGCTGCATAACTCTTTGCACATTTGCAATGGGAAACTCCAAAATTATACTGTGTGCTTAAGAAGACATCAACTTAATCAAAAGGATCTTTTTTGCTACATATGGTGGCATGAAAATTATTATAAATGGAGTAAAAAGTATTTTCATAGGCTTTACTTCACATGAGAGGAATGCTGGGAAGCAAAACATATGCAAGAAGAATGCTGTTGCCTTTCTTGTTCTGAACAATGTGGGAAAGCTTCATTTTGCTTTAATCTAACTGTTCATTTTCTGGAAACAGCAACATTCTACCCATTTATTAGCAAAAGAGGGTTTGGGTTTTGTTTTTGGAGTATTTTTTTTTTGAAGTCTAATTTTAAGATGCACACTTCCAAAAAAACATTATGGTGTCAACTGCACTACCCTTCAGCAATCCTGTAATAACTTTATTCAACCATTTCTAATTATAATTATATTTTCAATTCCTTTTAGCTATAGAAACTCTTTATCAATCAGAGCACAAGACAGAAAATTACTTTATTACAGCTACAGCTCGTTAGTCTGAGTGCTCTTAATGAAGCAGCCTCATAATCAGATGAAAATCATGCTGAAGAAAACTTGCATCATTAGTCTAGGCCTTAATTACCAAGAAATATAGTCACTAACAATGATACTCCATTTCATGATACGGTGCATGCACCTTCTACACTAGTTGCAATTAATAATTCCGCAGACTGCTACAGAATCTTTCTATTTATTCATAACAATGGAGGAGAAAAAAACCCTCTAAATTTAATTGAGCGGCTCAGATTGCACTTTCTCACTCTCTCCTGCTCAGATTAAAATGTCAAAAGGCTAATATTCCATCTTACAATAATTCATCATTTTAATTACATATTTTATATATGTGAAATGTCTTTTTCTTTTTCATTTAGGGTAGGGTGACATTTTTGGGGAGACACATGTAGGAAAAAGGCAGCTGTGGTGTAGGTGGCCAATACCACACAGAGGTGCAGTGAACAGATGAAGGCATTTATTTTCGTTGTCAGTGAACTAGGTCCATGTTGGATAAGCTTCAGACATGAGCGTGCGACAGTCATTTAAATTAATGATGGTCCTTATTTGATACACTTATCAGCATGGATGAGAAGATTCTGGAAAAAGGAATATGTTGCTTCCTAAGATACTTTATGAATGTGATTGATCATATGTGATCCCATGAATGTGACTGAGTCAGTAACTTCTTTGTGGAAAACTCCTTTAGTCTACTGTGTTTTCTATATTCTCTCACATATAGCTTACTTCTTTTTCTTCTTCAATAACCTTCCTTTATGAGAAAGCAGTGACTGCCTTCTTCGGTCAACTGATGGAGCAATTCTGCTAGATGATAGGATCCCATCCCTTAGGACAGAACACAGAGCCCAATTCTACTCTTATTTACACCAGTGTAAATAGGGTTGGCAGGTGTCCAGTTTTCGACCGGAACGCCCGGTCGAAAAGGGACCCTGGCGGCTCCGGTCAGCACCACCGATGGTCAGTGGCGCAGCATGGCTAAGGCAGGCTCCCTGCCTGCCGTGGCTCTGCATAGCTCCCGGAAGCAGTGGCATGTCCTCCCTCTGGCTCCTATGCGTAGGGGCAGTCAGGGGACTCCGCACACTGCCCCCGCCCCTAACACTGGCTCCGCAGCTCTCATTGGCTGTGGGGGCAGCACTTGTGGTAGGGGCAGCATGTAGAGCCGACTGGCCATGCCTATGTGTAGGAGTCAGAGGCGGGACATACCGTTGCTTCCAGGAACTGCTTGAGGTAAGCGCCACCTGGAGCCTGCACCTCTGACCCCCTCCCATGCCCCAACCCCCTGCCCGAGCCCTGATGCCCCTCCTACCCTCTGAACCCCTCAGTCCCAGGCTGGAGTACTCTCCTGCACCCCAGCCCCAGCCCCACCCCAGAACCCGCATGCCCAGCCAGAGCCCTCACCGCCCCCAGACCCCAACTCCCTGCCCCATCCCTGATCCCTCTCCCACCCTCCAAACCCCTTGGTCCCAACCTGGAGCCCCCAACCCCCTGAGCCAACCCGGTGAAAATGAGTGAGTGAGTGAGTGAGGGTGGGAAGAGCGAGCGACAGAAGGAGGGGGGATGGAGTGTGCAGGGGCAGGGCCTTGGAGGATGGGCGGGGCAGCAGCCAGGGCAGGGGTGTTCGGTTTTGTGCAAATCTGGAGAATGATTCCACTGACGTCAGCGGAGATGCTCAGGATTTACATTGCTATTTATGGGATCTGTATCTGGCCCATTGTTTTCTATGCTTTACCAAGACTCCCTCAAATCGCGGACTGGCTACCAAGTGTATTGTCTAGCTTAGGTCTCCAGCACATTAGCATCAGCATTAACATCAACACAAGGAGCTGCTCCTCAGTCTGCAAAGTGGAGTTTTGTAAATGACCTGAAATTGAGTTCTTGCAGCTTCTCTAGTTTGTTGATATTTACCTGATATCTGAAAAAGTCACATTCCAGTGTAGAGTCCTCTGAATAGCTAAGGTTACTGAGTCTGTGAGCAATCTCAAGGGCATTAGCTAAATCACTCCCCTGAATCACTGAATTTTCTAGGACTTGCATTGTTCCCTACCTTTGTGCATGCATTTAAAACAATAACTAGCTTACAATTAGGCCAAATGAACATGATATAAGGGTCAGCACATACTACTATCTAATATCCTGTACTTAATCTAGATCACTTTTAGGGAGGTAGTGTGGTCCAATAGTTAGGGCACTCATTTGGGATTCATGAGACCTGGGTTCTTTTTCCCAGCTCTGCCACTGATCTTATTATATGACTTTGGTCAAGTCACTTCACCTCTGAGTTGCTGAGTTTCCCCTCCCCCACTTTCTCTCTTCTCTGTTTTGACTAATCAATTTGGGGCAGGGATCATCTTTCACTCTGTATATGTACAGCACCTGGCACAGTGGGGGCCTGATCTCATTTGGGGCCCTGAAGTAATACTGAAATACAAATAATGAAGTAAAGAAGGAGAAAATAATAAATTCAGCAAAGAAAGTCCTTTATGAGTTTTTTTTAAAAAAAACTAGCCATGTTTCTGCCTGAGTTCATTTCAATCAGCACTATTTTCCTTGATCCTGCCACGCCTTAATGTTTCCTTCTAGCAGCATTTCTTTTTACGTAGTTGCTTCAAGAATTTGCATCTGGTGCTGCTAACTGACAGAGACAGGATACTGACAAGATGGACTGCTGTGGCAATTCCTGTGTTCCTACTACATTACTAAGCTGTGCTTTTTGGCATTGAATACAGCAAAGAACATATTTAGAAACCGACAACTGGAAAAATATTCTTAATTTGTACAACACTTTCTAAAGTTGCAAAATAAAATGAATTTATAGCAGGACTGTAGCCGGCCAAAAACACACAGGATCATAGTAAACCAAATGGGGTAAACCTGGTTTTGAAAGGGATTCAGAGGTTTTGGGTCTCTGTCCAACAAATAGTGCTTATAAACTTATTGTATAACTTAACTGGCAAGAGACCTGCATCATACTGACCTGCACTTGCATCACAGAAATTACACATTCACTCTCTTTGACGGAAATGTTCTTATGGTACCACATTAATATGCTTTGTGGGTTGGTTCATGAATCAGCATTGGCAACTGACTCTGAAACCGTTTGCCTGCCAGACTTCCCAGCTGGAAAACTGGTAACACATGAGAGATGTATACATAAGGGATGTGATGATTTCCCAGTGCTAAACTGATTTGTTCATGAATCCATTGAAATTTTAAGTAGCCTGATGGGCCAAAACCTTGATCCAAATATAATACTGAATGCTTGATACACTTTCTTATATTTAATACCTTTAAAACAGTTTTTAAACCTAAATTAAAACTGCACAATGTATATATTATGTACTCAAACCTATACACTGCTATAGAGAAATATTTGAATGTTAGTGGATACAGTACCAAACATTTAAGTTTGGGAGAGAAGCTCATCTTAAAATGTCCCCACCCACTAAATTGTTTTTTTCATGAGAGGGACAGGAAGCATAAGAGAGCTCTATCCCCTTTTCGGCACAATGACGGTCCTGTTGGTAATCTAGCTGATACACTAGGTTTGCCGGAAGCCCTTGGCCCCTATGTAGTCTTTTTGATGTAATGGGGACTAAGGACAGATTTTTCCACCTCATTCACCTCTTCCTCATTTATTTTTCATGGTGATTTTGGAGGTCTGCTCAGTTATGCTGAAGCAACTGATCTGGACCAAGCTTGAAGCTCTGCAGCTCTTTTCGCCATCTGCAGGTGGCCATGGGTCTCCTTTAGCAGCCATCAGGTAGTCAATCTTTTCAGTGGGACAGAAGGGTGGCTCAGCTGGTCATCATTCATAGAAGTATGCACTTTTGAGGGTGTGAACCAGAAATGATGCTGCAGCTATTCAGGCTCTCTCTGAGGTCCCCACATCTTGTCCCATCAAGGGTGTAGCAGCCACTAAAAATATTACCATTAGGAGGAAGAGCTTATCTTACCTATTTGGTGGCATCCCAGGGGAAACAAGCACTAAGGTACGCGGTCCTTTTTTTAGCATCACTAGAAGCAGACATCATAGTCTGCAATAATGTAATACACTGCCTTAGTACTTGGGATCATATCCCCCTCTAGTGGTTCTAGCAAGAATAAAAGCCTGCTACCTATAGCTGAGCAAACTGCTCCTTTATCTCAAGTAGAAGAAGCTGATGGGTCTGGAGCTGCAGGTTCTGGGTTCAATCCCTACTGATGACCACGGTGTTTGTGTATTGGTGCTCATGAACTCATTACAAAATGGCACCCCAGGTGGGACTGAATTCATGAGTCTTCAGATGCTCAGGATGACCTTGTCTAACAGAGTGAGAATGTAGTGCACTGTGAAGTCATGACTCCTTCCAATGGCTGATTCCAGTGAGAATAAAAGCCCAAGTCACTCCTTAAAGACAACTGTAGGGGCTTGTACTCTTGGTGGAGAATGTTCTGGTCCGATCCCCATGGAAAACCAACATGCCTGTGAATATGCCAACATGCTGCCAAGACGTGGTACACCAGCACAAGCTATTTCTAGTTAACACAAGACTGTCTCACTAGCTATCCAGATCCTCACTCTTGGCCGTACATAGAGTATGGAACAGCTAGTGTTTGGTATCTGCTAATTCAAAAAAAAAATTGTTTTATCACATCCTATTACAGTATAAAGAGGCACAACAGGCTAAATTCATCCCTGCTGTAATTCCAAGAAGTCAGTGGTGTTACAGCAGAGATGAATTTGGCCAAATAGTGGGAACTTAGAACAGACAATATCTTAGCTGTTGCGTGCTCAAGAGCCCAGATATTTCCTGAATACTAGAAAGTAGAATTCTGGATAGCTTTGAATGAATGTGGCAAAGCCTAAGAGTATATGTTTAGAGCCCTGCACGGATACAAAAATTTGTATCTGCATCCGATCCGCAATCCACAAAAATTGTCCACGAATATCCATGGATTTGCAGGGCTCTACTAACAGCTCCACAAGTCACCGTGCACCAGTGATGCAGGGCTTTGCCAAGGCCCTGACCCCCAATTGCCTTCCACTTCTCCCCAGAGGCCTCGTGCCCCAATACCTGCTCCGTCCTCACCGTACCTCTCTGGGCAGGGAGGCTACAATTCTGGGCCCTCATATGCGGCGCCAGCCTCCCAGTCTGGGGCTCGAACACCCCTATGCAGCTGCAGTGGCTCTAACACACGCAGTCCCAGCTGGGACAGAAAGTGACGACAACTACTCTCCACACAGCGCCTGCCATTGCCGCCCACTAGTTTAAAGTACAATGACACCTCTTTCAAAATGGCGCACTCACTCCCTTCTATGAGTTATAATTTACCTCCTCCTTCCAAGCAAGCTGGGGACTACAACTCCCAGAATGTGCAGCAGACTTATTGCCACATATCGCAGTCCACTGCTGCATGTTTGAGAGACAAACTGGAGCCTGAGGGCTGGGTGACAGCCACTCCATTCAGGTGAGTGTGTGCTGCAGAGTCCTGCACAGATACAAAATTGTATCTGCATTCGAGCTGCAATCCACAAAAATGGTCTGTGGATAGAAAGTGGATATCCATGGATTTGCAGGGCTCTATTTATGTTATTTGTATCCTTAGCAATTTTGGCAATTGCTTGACAGTTGCACCCTAAACCTTGAAAGTCTGAGAAACTCAAACCTGGTGGAAATAAACCAAAATGCCACTGACTTCAGATTGGCTTGTATTTGGGAAGGGCATAGCCATTACGGTTCTGCCAAATCCTGCAGGCTAATCTTCCCAGATTTCTAGATTAATCTGGTTTCTGACTGTGTATCTTAATTTTTGTTCTGAACAACAGAGTTGCATTTTCTTACCCTAGGGAAGAGGTTGTCCCAAAGTCTCAGAAGCTAAGCTCGCTGCAACCAGACAAATTAAGAAATCTGGGAGGATTAGTATGCAGAAGCCTTGGACATGGCGGAATCATCAAGGCTGTGGTCTTCCCAAATGCAAATAAAGCCAGCCTGCATCAGTTCTCTAAGCTGCCACATGACTGTTATGACTGAATGTGAAGCTGTTTATGTTATTTGGCTGTCTGTAGCTCTTTATGGCACTCATAAATGTTAATAATCAAGAGTAAAGCTATGCTTCAAGGAGAAGGAGCTCCAGACAAGGGATGGGAGATAGGAGCTGGCATCATATTGCAGTGAGGTACAAGACAAGTTTTTCCCAAGTAAAAACATGTTAGATTCATAGTTGCCGGGTGTCTGTCATTGAGGTTGCCTGCTATAAAAGCCAGGTGGAATGTTAAAAAAATCCGAGGTCGACAGACAGGAATTTCTGACTTTTGGTTGAGTAAACAGGTTGATACTAGTGGAGACTGTAGGGCGAGGGACACAGTCCACTCGGATAGGAAAAATGCACACTTGAGCTCTTTTATTTGGTCTTTTTTTCATAAAATTGCTGAGATGGGAGGAGTATTTTGACAATGTAGCGATCCAGCCTGTGTGATCCCAGGACAACCGCACAGCTCAGAACAACATAGCCTATGTTTTCCTTCCCTACTTAACTAGTAAATTATATTATTAATTGTGGCATAACAAGAAATGGGATTGCTTTTTGGGTGCTGAAGGCAGTTGGCTTTCATCCCCATGCCTCTAGATAATACTTAGTCCTGCCATGAGTGCAGGGGATGGGACAAGATGACCTCTCGAGGTCCCTTCCAGTCCTAAGATTCTATGATTCTATATCTGGTTGCATGTTAAACAGGTGGATTTTCCACCCTGCTCTGAAAACAATCTACACACTTGGCCCCATTAATTCCAGCATTGTGATCCCTGTATATTGGGGGAATCTGGCCTCAAGGAAATCCCCTAACAGAAGCTATCATAGCTCTGTGCCACCTTCCAGCAGGAACATCTGTTGCCAGGGCCATACTGTGGTGTTTCTCAGGGCATGGGGATGTGGTTAAAGTGCTCCTGTGCTCTGGCTATTCTCAGCTGCTGCTGCAACAGGCCCTGAGGGCTACTGACCTCCAGACACAAGTCAAGGCATCCCTCAGCCCATGACAAAGAGGTGCAAACACACCTTTCCTCCCTTGTTGTCTTTGTGTGGAACTCAGTTCTAGCACAGGGATGAATGAGGCTCACAGTAGATATCTGTGAGCCTCCTGCCACTCATTCCACCCTCAACCAAGGATGAGGGCCAACATGACCTTACCCTCCAATGACGACAGTTCAAATGGCTAGTCTGCTGGCAGCCATCAGAAAATTATCTAGTTCCCTTTCCTCACAGATCACCATTTTTCAAGGTATTTGCCACCCCTATGAACACAGAGCACATGCTCTGCAATGGAGAGAACAGATACTTTTCTACAAAAACCATACTACCACTGGTCACAAGGTGAAATGGGCAATTGGCTAAGATGGCAGCAGTGCTTCTCATTTCCAGCCAGCCTGAGCAGAATGATTCCCAGGGACACTCCAACATTCAAATCCCTTGATACCTCCTGAGAAGTTAAACAACCTAATAACCAATTAAAATGAGAATGGGAGAGAAAACAGAATACAGTCCTGATAATAATGCAATGCTCCTTTGGTATAAAAGCTTAGATTACATATGGGATGGTTAGTATAGTTACTGAACTGTAGTTCTATGTTACAAATGCCTCCTGTATTACACACAAATCCTTATCTTGCAAGAACAGTCTGATAAGAACAGAACTCTTATTCTATGAAAAGGCTTTTAAGACAACAGTTTATATTATTTGCTCTGTGGGATCACCTCCTTTCTACGGCAGAATATACTTTAAATATCAACACAGGATGGCATTCTAAGAGTTATCTAAAATGTCATCAGTCACAGAATGTTTAATTATTGCAAATATCTTTCAAAAATTCCACAGTGGGTTTTTTTCCACCAAGTGATTTATTTTGGATATAATTTCTGTTTAATTAATAGGGGATTTAGTTCTGACCTGGAGGGTGTGAGAACCAGCAGAGGATCTGTAGTTTAGCAAGGTTAATGCTAAACTTGCCCACGCCTGTTGAAATCTGAGAAAGAATTGTGCTGGCACTTTCTCCGTTGCTAAAATGCAGCATATTCTCACATTAAGGATTGTAATACAAAGACTGTAAAGGCAAAGTGAATGAGAAAAGAAAAATAAATACCAGGCTATAAAGAGCATGCTTTGATATTTATTCTAAATTCAGTTGAGATACTATCTGTGCCATGCTTCATTAATCATATAACAGTTTCTTACAATTATCTGGCTTTGCACCTTGAAGTTTGATTCAAACATTAAAATGCTACTTGCAAAATAATAATAATAATAACCTTTTTTTTTTTTAAACAAAAAATTACAAACATGGAGAACACCTAATCTATGCTTCTCAAAACACCAGGTTACATCAAATTCAATTTTAATATCCTGTAAAAATCTCCTACCATGGTGCAAATACAGCTGTCTAATGTTGCTGTTGAAAATGCCCCTGCATTAAATAAGATTCCATGCTGTAAAATTTTGCAAGGTGATAAAACAAAAATGGTATAATAAATATAAACCATCTGCATTTTTTAACAAGCCATTTGGAAATGGATTTCATTTATATTTAGAATTGTTTTGAAGTGTTCTCTTTTTGAAAACATCCTAGTTACAGTATATTAGGTTTTCAGTAGAAAGATTAAAAGAGCTGATGCACAAATAAATACGCATGCACAGACACACACAAGTAATTTTCAGAACTATGAGACCATTTGATTCTTCAAGGTTACTACAGCTGGCTTTTAGTCACATAAAAAGGGTTAGTATGTGCAATCAGCAGCTCTGGAAAATGGATTCACGCACACAAAAATGCATTAAAACATTAAGGTTTTGGCAACAACCAACGTAAGACAGGAAACGAGGCTTAAGGCTGAAATTGCATCCTTAACTCTTTCCACTGTGTTTATCATCAGTATTGCTGTTCATATCCACCCACTGCCTTAAGTTTCTGTGAGGTACAATACATACGCATGGGGAGCCAATGACAGAAGGCCAAATTTGTTGGTGGCACAGCCAATGCAACTCCATTGATATTTACAGAGTTACATCATCTTATGTCAGTGAATGTGGCCCTGAATCTCAGTCTAAAGACTTCTAAGTCCTAGTTTTTCCTCAGTTTGTTATTATTACTACATCACACTTCTGCATCAACTTTCATATGACCTTTAAAGTGCTTTATGGGCATTAATTCCCAGTAAGCCTCATAATAATCTGGTAAACTAGATTATATAGGGCTCCACTGTACAGCTGCACAAGAGGAGAGGGTTAAGAGGGCAAAAGAAACCATCCTTCTTCCCCACATATCACTATCCTCACGTCCTCAGGGGTTTAAATACCAACAGGCTGGCATGTATATTACTCTCCAAAGCTTATTTTAGTCTTTAGGTATCTCGTGTCTGTAGGTGTTTAGGAAATACTGAATTATCTCAATTCAGTGCGCAGGGTGCCAAAAATCCTTGGGAAATTTCAATTTGTAAACTATTACTAAAACAACCAGAGGCTGTTATTATTTCAGGGATTTTTCCTAGAAAAGACTTTTTTTTTTTTTTTTTAGAATAACCATACTGCCCAGTGTTGCCAACTCTTGCCATTTTATCGCAAGTCTTGTTATATTTGGTATATTTCTTAATGCCCCACCTTCTGGAATCGTGTGAATACATGAGACTCACTTTTTCTTTAAAGTCAATTTCTAGCACAATTGGTTGCAGAGAAAAGCCTGAAAAAATGATGCAAATGCATCCTGAAGGTTCAAAACACAGAAGGAAAACAAAAACCACTGCAAATGTATTATTATTATTTTTAAATCTCAAAATCTTGTGGAACTTGATGCCTGATTTTTGAACACTTGGTGTTGGCAACACTGACTGGACTAAACTTCTTGTCACTGACATCTCATGAGGTTTGTCTTCTCCCCTAACCCAAGAGGCTCCCAGTTCTTCCTCTTTCACCTGGGGCCTCCCTATTCCATTTTCTCCCAGTGTGGGGAAAGTCTTTTCTATAACACAAGAGTGGAAGTAGATACGGGACTCCCAACCAGGACATTTTTTCTTCTCCTTTCATCTCCTGCTACTCCACCTACTGGTGAGAGATGCCAAGAGTCCAAGATACTACTCACCAACACACTAGTTTCTCCCGCTACTCCAATTTCTCATTCTCTTGCTTGATAAGTCCTCATTTCTTTAGCCAAGGAAGAAGGACACTCCAGGGAACCAACATTTGACAACCCAGGAAAGGGAAAGGAAATGGAGAGAAATTCTCTCACTCTCTGTTTTTCTTCTCACTCCTCATTTTAACACCTGTCCCCTAAGTACTGGTTGAAAGGGCGTGACAAGACATGTGACTAGCCATCTGTGGATTCAGAGGCTTCCAGATGGAAGAGGTAAGGTGAGAGAGTTGGCAGGACTCTTTCACAAGGAAGGACCGAGAAGCCCTCCCAGAGAAAGAACTTTCATATGTGTTTTCCAGTCCTAGACTTATCAGGTCTAGAAGTCCCACCAAGCCTGCTTTTTGAACACTTTTTCTTCTGGGGTTTGTTGGTGTGAGAGGGAGAGAATTGGCAGGCAAAATCTGGCCATTTTACTACAAAACACATGATTCAAATATGATTCACTGGGGGGAAAAAATCCAAACCCCGCATCAGTTCACAAATTTTGTCCCCCACTCATCTTTATACATGGAGGCAGAGATTGTCAAAACCAATGAGCAACTTAGGACACTCAACTTCCATTAATTAAATCCATCGGTGGGTTTGAAATTCATGATGATTGCACAGCACAATGTACTGCACCTCTATGTCAAATTCCCAGTGTTTATCTTCTGAGAAGGACCCAAGAGTATTGGTCTCATTTTACCCACGCTATCTAATCAAGCATTTTGGACAAACATAACAAATTCCAGTTTTATAATAGATTGTTTTCTCTGTGGAGAAGGAATGTCTAACAGAAGTGTGTAAAATTGCCATTTTTTTATACAACCCTTTCCCAGCTAAAACAGATTGTTCTGATAATTCATAAAGTTTTGCCATTTTTTTTTATTGAGCGTTAGAGTGGAATATTACTCTGGGATGCTTTTGCATCCTTCCCTGTCTTTTTTGTGAACCACCGACACATGCACATGGTATGTTCCAAAAGCAAACAAGTTTAGGAAAGATATGGACAAACTGGAGAGAGTCCAGAGGAGAGCAACAAAAATGACAAAAGGTTTAGAAAACCTGACCTATGAGGCAGAATCTTCAGAAAAGAAGACTGAGGGGGGACCTGATAACTGTCTTCAAATATGTTAAGGGCTGTTATAAAGAGGACTGTGATCAATTATTTTCCATGTCCACTGAAGGTAGGACAAGAAGTAAGGGCCTTAATCTGCAGCAAGGGAGATATTAGGAAAAACTTGCTAGTTAAAAACTGGAATAGACATCCAAGGCAGGTTGTGGAGTTCCCATCATTGCATGTTTTTAAGAACAGGCTGGCAAACATACGTCAGGGATGATCAAGGTTTACTTGGTCCTCCCTCAGGACAAGTGACTGGATTTGCTGACTTCTTGAGGTCCCTTCCAACCTTATATTTCTATTATTCTAAGCTTAAAGTGCTTAAAGTAAGCTTGTTGAGGTTCTGAATAGTACTGGTGGATGCTGGGAGATGTATGCTGTTGAACCGTACTCTATGGCAGTTGTTCTCAACCTTTTTTCATTTGCGGACCCCTGAAAAATTTCAAATGTAATTGCAGACCCCTTTGGACATCTTAAACATAGTCTGCATACCTCCAAGGGTCCATGGGACCACAGATTGAAAACCACTGTGCTATGGACTGCAAGGGGGCTGAATAAGACCCAACCCAAAGATACAAAGTTCCTCCAAAACATTTGTTGTTTGTTTGTTTAAATTATTCTAAGTTTGAGCCTACCCCATGGAAGGGGAGTCCTGGATACCAAAACAAAAAACAAAAAAAAACCCCAACTTTCACATATCAAACCTAACTTTTCACAATAACACCAAAACTTTTGTTTTTCTCAGCTCAGGCACAAAAATCAGATTCTCACTGGTTTCTCCGGCAATGGATTGTTATCTTTATAATGCTGCTGACAGTGATTTCAATTACTCAAGAGACTAGTGGAATGAGTATGGAATGAATGAAGATTCTGGGCCTGTTCCAAAGCCTGGGGAAAGATTCCAGTCAGCTTCAATGGATTTTGGATCAGACTGTATATCAGTAGGTAATGTCCCTCAGAAAATCTGTCTGCCTTGCTCATACGGTCAATGTATGTGGCACACCTGATCCATCTCCAGTATGGACTCATTCTTTAATGATAGCAAGTTAGCAAGGAGAGGATCTTTCTCAGTCAGAGTTCCAGTGTGTGTTTCAATGCCAAAAATGCAGAATGCAAAAGCTTAATCTGTGGCTATTGCCCTTTCTGTGCCTCAGAAAAAGATAAAATCTGCTCACAGATTTTTACTGATGGTGATGCCAAATATTTTAAGATTATGCACATTTATTTTTCCTTTAAAAAAAAATCAGCTATATAAGTTTACATGCAAATTAGGTGTAGCCTGCAAACCCCGGGGTGAGTTGACAATATGATTTGCTATGTCACAGCCCCGAAAAAGTGG
>NW_020664483.1:15340640-15440668 GCF_002925995.2 Terrapene triunguis | reverse complement strand
CCAATAAATCTGTTAGTCTTTAAAGTGCCACCGGACTCCTTGTTGTTTTTGTGGATACAGACTAACATGGCTACCCTCTGATACTTGACATACTGCTTAAATGTGCTCAGCAGTTTCATCTTATGAGCTATCTGGACTATCCAAAGTTTATTTGTGATACAATATACAGGAGAGTGCATACTGGGAGATTTATTCTCATAAACAAATAGCTGCAGGCTATTTCAGCCACCTCCTCTATATCCTCCTCTCCCCAGGTCATCTCCAACCATGTGTTATTCCCCTCACTTCTCTCCTTTTTTCTCCTCTACGGCTTGTTTGTGTGGGGTTTTTCTCCTTCATGCCACAGCAAAGGCAGTGAATATTGATAAGAGTATTTGATCTGATTCTAGCGAGACACATTTTCAGGTAATTTCTCATGCTCTGATTATCCAAGCTGCCCGGTCCATGCCCTGAATATCCAGTTTTTTCAGGGTATAAGAAATGTCTGCATACCCAAATACCAATAAGTACTTTGGTAGTGATTGCAGATGTCTGAGGGGTTGGGATATTTTAGAGCGGTCTCTTCACTTCTCCTCTCCAGAAGTTACTTATGATAATCTTTACTGTAAGGATGCATGAATTTAAAGGGTAACCAAGACTGCAGCAGAAAAACCAAAAGGTAAAATTCAGTAAAAGCATTATTACAAAATCTAGTCAAGCATTGTAAATAGAACTGCCATATTATTATTGAGAAAAGGTGTAGTGCCCATGCAAACTACATATTTGATTAGGATCTGAACTCTTTGCTGAACCATGAATCTGAAATAATTTAGGTGATACATATAAATTTAATTTCTTTGTTCAACACTCCACATCTGAAATGATGCACTGCAAATGTGCAGCTCTCTCTGAAGTCGGCAAAATGAGTCTCCTTATAACTTTCCTATACTGTGTGGAAATAATCTGAAATAATCTTAAAGGAAAAGGAATAAACCTATTTTAAAAACAGCTGAGTCCTTTAGATCATATACCCTAACCAATTTATGGAGATAAATGGAATTCAATATTAAAGAAATACTTTTTTCTCCTCTGGAAAATTTAAATGCAGAAAGAAGAGAAAAGAAGAGAAAAGAAGAGAAAAGAAAATCTGGTTTAGGAACACAGAAGCAACACCTAGCTATTGTTTCTAGTGCAGTAACTGCTGGAGGGACTACACCTCATTTTCCCCATTCGAAGATAAAGGAGGCAAGCCGATTGTGGAAATGACTCATTCGGTCTCTATAATGGAGTGATACCAGCTATTGGACATCTTTATTTCTCATTCATTAAATGAAGCCAGTGTCTACTGCTATGATAGCCATCAGCAAAGACAGACGAGGAAATAAAAGAGGAAAAAGAGCACGAAGGGGAATACAAATGAACATTATAGACCGCTGTTTGGGCCCCATTACTAAAAATGAATACAAAATACTTTAAAAAATATATTAACCAAGTATTGGCTTACGATGAAGTCAATATCATGATTTATTTAACTCAAGGGACAATAAATCTTGATATTGACTGAAAACATAAGTCAATATGTGTACTGTTGTGTGCATTCCATTACAAAAATGAGGTGGGGGGGTTAAGTTTAATGGACACATTTACAAGAAAATAGGTTTTGCTAAAGGAGATTTTTTTTAAATTCACCTGCCAAGTTAATGCCGACTGCACAGATATTAGGTAGGGGGCACGGCGGCTTAGTGCCTAGTCTTTTACCTTGAGAGATCCACATTCAGCTCAGGTTTCTGATCACAAGTGACAATGAATCTGGTGGTCTCATTCTAGCTACATTTTTATTCATTACAACACCCCTGCACAACTAGCAGTCACTGAGTGCTAGAACAACAAGGCTGCTATAGATCAGAATGCAAGTGAATTGGCAGTGTTGCTTGCTCATGCTTCAGTGGCAATTGCCCCATAATGCACCAGGATGTACATGGCCTTTGCATGAAAAAGAAAGAGGAAGAGCGAGGAACAAACCTCCATGAGCAGGAGCCACTTACAAATCGGTCTTCACATTAATGGGCTGGGAGTTTCAAAAGCACTCAGTGTTGGCCTAACTCTGCTCCCATGGAAGTCAATGGGAGTGTTATGATTGACGTCAACTGAGGCAAAGTCAGGCCAGCACTGAGGATATTTCTACACTGCAGCTGGGAGTGCGCCTCCCACTCCCGGTCGACAGTCTCACTCTAGCTCTGCTCAAGTTAGCACGCTAAAAATAGGAGCCCAGCAATGGCACAGGCTAACCCCCCAGTCCAAGATCTCCTGACCCCCTGAGTCCAAGCTCATGCAGCTAGCCTGCACTGCCACCCGTACCAAAACATCCACACTGCTATTTTTAGTGCACTAGCTTGAGCAGAGCTAGTGCGAGTCTGCCTACTCAGGCTGGGAGGCATGCTCCTGAATGCAGTGTAGGCATACTCTGTGTTTGAAAATCCCATCTGTCGTGCACTGTGGTGACACCGCCCTCTCCAAAGGGGATGGCGAGAGCAGTACTGAACAAAAGAACATAAGAATGGCCATACTAGGTCAGACCAATGGTCCATCTAGCCCAGTATCCTGTCTTCTGACAGTGGTCAATGCCAAGTGCCCCAGAGGGAATAAACAGAATAGGTGATTATCACATGATCCATCCCCTGTGGCCCATTCCCAGCTTCTGGCAAACAGAGGCTAGGGACACCATCCCTACCCATCCTGGCTAACAGCCATTGATGGGCCTATCCTCCATGAATTTATCTAGTTCTTTTTTGAATCCTGTTATAGACTTGGCCTTCACAACATCTTCTGGCAAAGAGTTCCACAGGTTGACTGTGCTGTATGAAGAAATACTTCCTTTTGTTTGTTTTAAACCTGCTGCCTATTAATTTCATTTGGTGACCCCTAGTTCTTGTGCTAGGAGAAGGAGTAAATAACACTTCCTCATTTACTTTCTCCACACCAGTCATGATTTTATAGACCTCTAGCATATCCCCCCTTAGTCATCTCTTTTCCAAGCTGAAAAGTCTCAATCTTATTAATCTCTCCTCCTATGGAAGCTGTTCCATACCCCTAATCAGTTTGGTTTCCCTTTTCTGAACCTTTTCCAATTCCAATATATCTTTTTTGAGATGGGACGACCACATCTGCATGCAGTTTTCAAGATGTGGGCATGCCATGGATTTATATAGAGGCAATATGATATTTTCTGTCTTATTATCTACCCCTTTCTTAATGATTCCCAACATGACAGAAGACCAGACAACAGACCTCCCTCCTCCAGACTAGCTAGCTACATTAACCAGTCACAGATGACTGTATATTGCACCCTCTTCACGAGTGCTGCTGTGGCAGTGCCCCCCTCTTTCCTGGGAGGCACCATGCAGCATACCTGCATTCTCTGGGCATTTATATTGCACTCCTGAGGCCTTCTGGTGCACCTTCCCAGGCAAGGCTGGAGTTGTATACCACAATCCATCCCAATATGTATGGCTCCAGCCAGCACTATTAGTATTCGGCTTCCTTAAGCACAACATTTACTCACAAGTCAAAAGCAAGAAAAAAGACTCAGCAAACATTGGGACTGCAAGGCAGGAACACTTTTGAAATCAAAGGAAAATTGCTACATTGCTTTAAAAGCCCTCTTCTTGTAAAAGCAGCCTGTTTAACTGAAAAAACTTGTACTATTATCGGTGAAATGCTTCACCTGTCAAATTAAGTTTTCCAGGAGCCAGAGGGAAAGTGTGTGACATCATAGGTGATTATACAGCTCCACTAATTAACCTATGAAGTCAAACAAGGTGAACAGCTAAACTTAACAACCGGGCACATGACTGTTCTTAGCCAGCTAGCAACCAGGAAAAGTTTTTCTCTATTGGCCTGATTTTCAGAGGTGCTGAGCACCCGCCACTACTACTCGACACAGCTGGAATTGTAGGTGCTCAGCACCTCTGAAAAATCAGACCGAACACATCCACTGACCAAAAAAAATCCATGAATTGTATGTACACAACTGTGTATTAGCTCAGCTCATACACAAGCCAGAGCAAATCCCCTGTACTGTATACACCATCTGCAAGTGGCAGTACGTTGGCATTCAATAAACTGAAGGCCTAACTAGACATATGCACAATAAGACACATATTTACTATTTCCTCATGCAGGGTGGGTGGAAGTTCTGCCAAGTATATCGCATGCCATTTCTAATTCATTCTCTTACGACAATGAGAAGCGGGGAGTTTTCCTGTCACAAAGTAGCTGATGTCAAACAGTCCTTTGACAAGGTGTTACTCCTGACAGAGCGGACAGAATAATGACAGGGGTTTTAACAAATGCCATGCCAAAGTCCTAACACCGAATATTTAGAGTACCCATTAAGTCAAGCTGGGTGAAATCCTGGCTTCAATGAAGGTTTGCCATTGACTTCCATGGCACGAGGATTTCACCTGCTCTCTCTAGTAATTCAATGTACACCCCTTCAACCACAGTTTTCATCTACATTACCATGTGAAAAATACAGTAGTGAGCAATGTCAATATACTTATTTCTAACGGCTCAGCAATATGCGTGGGTTAGTGTGTCTCAGACGGAAGGCAAGAAATATAGTGCTACGTGTCACTTGGCAATACAAAACATGAAAGATACAAGGACAGTGACCATCCAGGGAGGAAAATGAAAATGCCTATATTCAAGAAGAACTTATTTATCTAGGTAGGTTCAGATATGGTACTTTGAGGCTGTGGGGGATTATAAAATTGTCACTTCCAAAGTTGTCACAGTTTAACAAGCAAAGAAAGAGTGGTAGAGGCAGTGGTACTGCCATTTGTTCTTAGTACCTTCCTATGTATATCTCTCTCCTAGCCTAGTTAACACATTGGTTGCGTTTTCTTAAACAAAGATAACTAGTGACTTATTTAAAATTGAATTTCTGTGTTCAGGAAGGCTGGAGACTGAAGGAGGTGGCTAGGATGAGCCAGAGGATAACATGACAGACACACTGATAACGTGCAACTGCTCCATGTACAGATATGTCAATGCTCTGTGATCCTGAACTATTACTGAGATCCTGAACCTCTCCTGAATATAGAGAGACAATTTTTCAAACTGTGATGTCAGTGCCCATCACAAACACTACCTAGAGCCTTGGGTGAAACCCATGGCAATACTGATTTATTATAGAAACAGATTTGACTCCAGAAGGGTCAGATTCATGTCTCAGTTACACCACTGAAGTGAATGGAGTTAGTCCACGTTTATAGATGTGTTACTGTGATCAACGTCTGGCCTCCGGTCTCCAGAGATGAAAAGCCATATGTATTAACTGGTGCTGATGCTCGAAAACAAATCCTTTGCCCTTTCACGCTGAGAGTCAAGAGTTTGATGTATTGTATGCAAGGTGACTTTCAGGTGAAAAATGCTTAGCACAGCTCCTGTGACCATGGGCAGCAGGAAGCTGGCCCTAGCAGCATTGTTGTCTATGAATCTTACAGGACCAGGGTTGATACTCTACTGCAGCAGCGTGTGTGCGTGTCACATGAGCAGCAAGTCTATGGACAGGAAACTCTGATAATTGGATAAGGGCCCCCCACAGTGCCTGGTCACAGCTGACAAACAGCACAGGGTGAGAAGATTGGGATCATTGCTTGTCTACAAGCCAGCAAAAGGAAGGAAAATGTGATGCGCTGGATGAAAAAAAAAGTGACTTCCATCTTCGAACAGATTCCACTGGTTTAGCCAGCAGTGGGGCTGCTCTTTGAGTCGTCTCCCATGGTGCAGCTGCTTACTACAGACCATGAGGGTCCTGCCTGGTACCACCATTCTAAACTACAGAGGTGTACATCTTACAGAAACAGGGCCAAGTTCTGTTCAGTGCCCGTACGACCTCAGAGGCCTCTGTGGGGTCCTGCAGCTGAAACTGACCACAGATTCACTTACAGGTAAGATCCACACTGAATATACACCACTGGATAGCTCCAGCAACCCTCTCACCTGGCGACATGCTTGATTGCCCTGAGGGCTGGCTCTACCCTGGGGCCTCTTGTGTTTACTCAGCCCATGAGGGAAGTGCATGGGGCCTGATGCCCCAGAGAAGGGGTCCCCCTCTCTGTTCAGAGCTGATGTTCAGAACTGCAAAGATGAAGCCATTTTGCAGTGCATATATTTATTTGGTCCTACAAAACCCAGGAACGATGCTGCATGATATTCTTGAGCTCCATCTACTGGCACCTTATCTCTGAATTATTTACATATATAGCAATATAGCGCGCTCCTGTAACACACTTCAGTTCTGGTCTGAGTTTGTAAGGAGACCTCAATATATCTCCCTGTCAGAAAGTTTTCCTAATATTAATTTTTTCATTCTTTATTTTTGCTCATTGGTCCTATTTATGCCTCCATAGAACACTAAAACCCCCTCTTCCTCCCAGCAGTTAAAATATTCAGATAGCACAGCCACACCAGAGCCACACAGAGCTATTCCCTCCCTGCTCTGTGATGCCTCTGAATGAGCTGAACCAACCCCCTTACATCTGCTCTCCCCCTGAATTTGGGGAAAGCTTGGATCTGAACTTTACTGCTCAGGCCTGTAACTGAAACATATTACAGTTTGTTTTTCTCCTCTTTCTCTGTCTTTCTGCAGATTCCTCCAGAGATAGAAAAGGAAGTGCTTTGCCTCCAAGAAAGAATGAAAATTACAACCCTATCTACATAGCAAAGGATACTTCCCCTTGGGTGAAGAACAAGAAGGCTGAAAGACATGTAAGTGAACACAAAAATTATCAGCAACTTTGCATGTGGTTATGTCTCTGGTGACAGACAGATGCCTCTTTTTAAAAAATGTAGGTATTCAGGTGGTATCGTGGGTAGAAAAAAAATAAAGTATTCATAGTGCTGGAATAGATCAGACTAAAGTAAGGCCTGGGAAATGTCAGAGTGTATAGGCATTGCTGAAGGAATATGCCCTTTAGATCAAGTAGGGATGAGAGGCTTGAATAATTGTTCAAATGAACAAAATGAAACACTATTCTTTAATATAGATGTTATACTGGTGACATTTTTGATAAGGTGTGTATATACCTACCAGCGGCATGATGAAGGAAAATGCACCATGCACTGAAATAGCAGAATAATTGTTCCAACAAAATTCCCATAAAAGTAGTCAAAGCCTTTCCACCCCTAAGTTACTTATGCCAATTGTTTAGTCTTCCATAAGGAATACATACATTTTTTGCATTCAAACATTTAATCAAACTGCCATTAAAAAGTCAATGAATTTTAAAACAAAGCACTACTGTATATCCTTGCTATCATCCAAAATTCAATTATAATCCTCAAGACTCCCGGGAAAAGTTACAAGTGAAAAACATGGAGGGTTCAAAAATTGATAAATGGTCATCTTCAGCTTCTGTAGTTCAGTTCTAATTGCTTTCCAAGGATAGCAGGTACAAATACATTGGACTCAGGATTTTCCTTCTGTTTGCAATACCTGCTTTGCCTTCATGCCAATTGCAGTTAATCTTTGGTTTAAATTGTTTTGCCTAAAAAGGACAGCAAAAGATTTTTTCTAACTAGATGATGCCATAATGTCAGGCGCCTCATGAACAACTGCAATCAGGGGATAAATGCAACAGCATGGTGACACATTTATTCCCTGTACTAGTCACCATTAATAGCATAAAAGCTCCATTAAAAAAACCACTATTTTTTTCTTTTCTTTTTTTTGGCTCAGATACCTTTCAAGACTCTTACTCAGAGCTAATATGGGACTCGTCACTTGATGATTAATTTGCATGTCGATAGGCAGTCAGTGTAGCAGCTTTCAGATTAAGGACATTCCGCTGCACACTAAAAGGCACAAAGAACAAAAAGTGAATTTCAATCTTGCCCTTCTTTTCCAGTCAGTGCATTCCCAGCCCATGTCTATTGATGAGCAGTTGGAACAATACCAAAATGCAGTGTAAGATCAATCCTGCTGTTTACTTCGCTGAGCTGAAGGAACAAAGGACAGAAGAAAGGACTTAAACCCAGCTATAGTAAAAGAGTGGGGATGAAGGATGAAAAATGTGCCTGATGGGCAGTTGCACAGAGTAAACTCATTTAGAAAATAGGCAGCTCCAGCTGAGATAAAACCAATGATGATTTGTATTTTGTACTGTATCTTCAGGGGATAAAAGCACTTCTATCAGATACCATTGGAGGCAAACTTGAAACACTGCAGTAAAATGCTATGTTCCCTACTAGGGAGAGAATAAAAATTCCCATAATTGCAAAGGAGTGTTAAATATCTGATTGTGCATGCTTTTTTCCTCCCATGGTAAGAACTCAACCTGGTCCTCTTTTTTTAACTTCACAGGACCTAAAAGAACATTCGGCTGGATGCTTTTGTATCGAATGCAGCATGACGCAGTGTTTTCCTTTAATAAATAGTGTTAAATGTAATTTGGGGGATTATTAGCCTTTAAGCCTTTTTTTAAAGCTATTTCAAATTAGGAGGATGCAACTTAGTTGCCTGAACAGAGAGGCGGAGGTGAGGAATGCAAGAGTGAAAGTTCTTGTTCAAATGCAAATATCTTAACAAACTGTAACTAATGGGAAGGAGAAAATAAAACAGTCCCTTCCATCACTAAACAAAATGATCTTAAATCAAAAATCTATTTACTTTTACTGAATAGCAAGCACACCCACTACTATGAACCATCCATCTACCATCCCAGACAAGGGCAGCACAAGACAAAGTAATATAAAGGATAAAGATGAATAGCAGGAAAATTGATGGTAGCCCTGTTGAGATTCAAGTACAGAGGAATTTGGTTGTTTACTGATCACCATTTATGGGGATTGTTCAACTATTTGGTTCAAAAATGACTTTCCAGAGGCCATTTCTCATTGGTGCTGATGTGTTTGCCCTCTGCTTATACTGCTTAATGGACATTCTTGTTGTAAGAATCAGATTTAAATAATTTGATTTTCTTTGGTGTTTTCAAAGAATCTTTCACCTGCAGATAAATAAGGTTCTAGTTTGAGGGCGTGTCACTTAAAAACAACTATGAATTGCCCTGCATTGACATTTAAAATGCTGAGCAGAATGTGGCTTGTCCTTGAAAGATGGAGAATTTGTTCCTAAGTGTGCGTCCGATTCAAGAAGTTCACCATTTCAGAGGTCCAGATGCAGTGATGAATCAGAAACAATAAGAAGAAATAAGGAGTTGTACAAATCAAGCCTTTTCAAAGGTTTCCCTCAGACATCCAAATGTGGCCATACCAGCAAGGCAGGTTTTATAATCATACCTTTCCTTCTCAAAAGGCAAACGCTAGGTGCAAACATCCCCACTGCTCACTCAGTGTTAAAAAGATTTTTGTGGGTTGATAAAGAACCAAAGCATTTCTCCCTTTCACCTCCGTTTTTTACCTGTTTACTTAAAGGAACATGTCACATTTACCCCATGATACAATAGCTAAGAAACTTAGGGTCTGATTCTACCACCCTTGAGCCCAACCATTCTCAGTGAGACTCCTCAAGTGCTAAGGATTACTTGCATGAGCAGAGACTGCAGTGTTGGGCCTAAAAGATGAGGCTCACAGTCCTTTGTTACAAGCCTCGGAGCCTATGTATATTTTTTTTAAGCTCTCTCTTTAAAAATGTTCTCTACTAGGCTGCAAATTTAAACCTTTTTTAAATGTTATTTCTCATCTTTTATTAAAGAGCTACATCTACATTTGCTTCCAGGTTCTTGCTCTTGTCCCGCAATGTGGCAAGTTCACTTGTCACGGATACCATTTACACCAGCCAAAGGTCGAGACGGGGGCTTCACACGAATAATTCCCACAACAGGGAACCCTCTGCTGTACCTTGGGGACAGCTTTAAGTTATCATTGCAATTTAAAGGCTAGGATCTGGTCCCTAGCCTCTCCCCCTCTCGTTGTAGGATAATAAAATAATCATTCATAAATACACAGTGGGACAAGTTGCAAAAGGCCCCCTCAAAATCCTAGTGAAACCATTGCAAGCATACCTATCTGTACCCAACCCTCCCCAGCCCTCGCTTTTGAGCTTAAAAATGAATATTTGGCACACTGGTTTATTTTAGCTGAGTTCCTCCAAGATTGAGACCTTACCTTGCTTAAGAGCAAGGTTTTAAAGCCAGTTTATAACCCCTAAAAATAATAGATTATGACAGAGGTTCACAGCTGAAATAACCTTTCTTACAGTAGTAAAAGTACCACACCAGCAGTATAAAATAAGGCAGCATTATTCAAAATAATTCAACAGCCATAAATAAAGGAAGTTTAAAGTGCTTATAAATTGCAGAGTCTTATTCGCTTGTGTATACAATTACATTTGCAACAGATAAAAGTCCAAAATCTCTGGAATCTTAAGTCCCTGGTGTCATTTTTTTGGATGCAAACTATAATACTGGTATCTGTAATATGCATTCCCCTCAAGATTATAATTTATAGAGTCTAGGGGAAGAGGGAAAGAGTATGTCTCTCCTCTAGCTTATTTTCAGTCTTTTGCCCCAAAATGAAACACATATCAGTTATCTTGGATTTTCACGTAACTGCAATTCAAAGTACAGCAGTATGGCTTTCCCATTTTAATTAAATTGAGTCAGCATCTGAGGCCCAGTCCTGCAAGACAATGAATGTCCTCCACTTCTCTTAATTTATCAGGATTGAGGGTGTTCAGGATTTCACAGAAGGTAACCCACGTGGTAGTACTGGAACCTTGCATGGCATCTCTGGAAAGTGATCAGTTACTGTGTTTAAAGAGGGCACAGTAAATATGTTGGGCAAAATTTTTAAAAGTAAGTAGTAATTTTGCATGCATTAGGTTTTTAACTGGGTTCCCAACAATAATTGAGGAACTCTTAATTACTACTCATTTTTGAAAATCTTGTCACATACACACACACCTCTCTTTACATACACACACCCACACACAAACTAAACACATATGCTATATATGACCTAGATGGAGTAGAATAAAGGAGTAGCAAGCCCTAACTAGCAAACTACAAACACTCACCTCCTTAGAATTTTAGAAATCTTGCAATATTGAAGATGTAACTTAAAATAAACTTGCTTGTGGAATGTTAGTTAATGTAACTTACCCAAAATTTTATTGACCTTGCCAAATAAGAATCGTAAGGACATAGGTCCTTAAACAAGTTCTCCAAGCATAATCAGACTTTCCTGCGGAGGCACTGATGTCTTCTTGGTATTACCCCCACCCCTTAAGTGTAAATGTACAATTTCTAAAAGGTGCAGCGTTGACAACATGGAAAAGGTAGGTCTTTCTCTCTGATACTGAGAAGCTATGGAGTGTTGGTATACTCATTTTACAGATGGAAACAGAGGTATTAAATGATTAGCCCAAGGTCACAGAGGAAGAGCAAGGATTTTAATCCAAATGTTCTGAGTCTCAGTCCAGTTCTTTAAGCATCTCCTGTGTTTATCTACAGAACAATTACAACATGAGAGGCAGCACTATAAAAGCACTACAATGCCCCACCAATGCATCTCCACCCTGACCTGGTAGGACCATGTCAAGGATTGAGAGGATTAATTAGATGTCTGCGCCTATCCAGTCCTTGGCCTCTCTTTTAGGATTGCCAACAAATATGAAGATTAATGTCAAATGCTGTAATTTTTTAGTAATGCCAACACTTATTCACTAGGAAATGGACAGAAACCAGGAAAATCATATCTAGGGAGGCAGCCAACAAGCCGTGAAGTGGTGGCAACTTTCAGTCATTTGTCACTCCTATTTCTCTATGGACATCATGAAATCACCTTTTCCCTACTTTGCTGTATCCCAGATCATCTATTAATATGGTCCTGCCTCTACATGTGAAAGGCCTGATCCAAAGCCCATTAAAGGCAAATAGTCCTTTCCACTGATTTCAACTAGGACTGCCCTGCCAGTGTTATCTAGTGCATGATCCAAAGCCCATCGGAGTATGAACTACATGTTTTATACAGCTGTGGCAAGCCTTGCCAAAGATCAGCCTCTACACACTGCAGTGCATTTGGAGGCATTTTGCCTTACAGAGTCATATGATCGGGGCAGTGCACTCCTACCCTTGCTTCTTGTCACGGTGCCAGCTCTTAGAGTCATAGCAGTAGTTCTAAGCAGTCAGTCTAAACAGTGATGTTTTTTAAAAGCACTCCATGGGGTGAGGGGGACTAAAAATAGTTTTGAACACAAATTTCCCTAATTTGTATCTAAAAAAAGAAAGTGGTTTAGCTACTTGAGTCTTGACAAGAAACCGATTCCACAGAATGTGCCAGATAATTACTGAGGATTCTAAATGAGGCTTCTTGACATGCCAGATAGCAGGCAGAACATGAGCTAAGAGGCTAGGAATGGGAACACAGAGTAACAAGAGGTCAGAGTGTAAGGCCAGACCTCTGCTTTTAAGGGTTTACTGAGGAAGTAAAAAAAAAAAACAACTATAAACCTGAAAGTCATTGCAGACTTTTATCAGGAGCATGGGTCAAGGATGGGAATGACAAGCTGGAAAAGGCTGGACTCCATCAGAATTTGAGCTGCTGACATCTGTATGACTTGAAGTCAATGGCATCCTCCAGGAGATCCCAGGCTAATGAGTTACAGTAACAGATCTCTGAATTGCATTGCCCAGCATTTCTATTTCTTTGCTTGTGTACAGTGGCCTTTCCCAGGGCTGAATTAAGGCAATCTGATCCCCCCTGCATCCCACCCCACCTGTTCCTGCTTCTTGGACTAGCAGCAGGTTTCACAGTTAAGATGAATGGGGCAGTTCACACCTCTTGGAGCTGCTATTTCAGGCTCTCTGCAGACTCAGGTGCATTTATACTTAGGTCATGTTTTCTAGCTTTTTTGTTTGTTTGTTTGTTTTTGCAACCATGAGGGTTGAAAGATTTTTTTTTTTTTACTTTAATAGAAGCTGAGATTCTGATTCTCATCATGAGAGTCCCAAAGCTGGGACCCTAGGGACAGGCCTATAGTGTGTATGCCTTAATCTGGGCCTGGCCATTCCCTGACAATACTGAAAAGAAAGCAGAAAGAGTTCCTTAATATCAGATTAAATAAATTGAGGTATAATGAAAGATTGAATAATGCAGAGAATTATAATGAGATATGGAGCCTTTCACCTCTGGCTGGCCAGTTCTAACATAGTCACTTCTGGCCACTGCACACCTGATATCACCGTAGGACTGATGTTCAATGGCAAACATGAACCATGCTGGTAGCTGGCATAGCCCCTTCTTGTGCAATATCATCATCACAAAAAATCCAACAGCAAGATTAGCTTTAACTAGTACCCTCTCTGGCATTCTAAGTACAGAGGGCAAGGACTGAATGGACAGGAAGAATGAATTACTCCTCATGGTACAGAAGTCTCTACTGGATTAAGGCGTGTTGGACCCAGTCTTGTAGTCCTTATCCAGGCAAAATTCCCATTGGCTACAAAGAACTGTTTGCCTGAATCAGAATAGTCGCATCAGCCCCATTGTCAGGGCAGCCCGGGGAAGTTTGCACTGGCACTGCTGCATACGTTAACAGAGGTGGAATCAGTCACAGGGCAGGGAGTAGGCTGGAGGTTCTGCCTCTGTGCTGATCCTCTGGACATTCATGCATAATCCTGCGGACAAGCAGTGCAATGGCTCCAGCAATTACCACAGCCCAGAGTTCCCTATTGGCTAGCCTCATTACCCAAGTTCAGCAGTGGGAAGGGGATTTGGGCCACAGTAAATACACACCCACACACAACAAAGACAGAGAATCTTTTGGAATTCACATTTTGACAAATATAACTTGGAAACAAACTGTGGGCTGTGATGAATAAACACATGCCCTACCAGCCTTCAGCTTTGTAATGAGAACAACCAGGTCCAAGGGGATACAAATAGCAAGGAAGGATAAAAAGAATAGAAAAGTGAAAAAATGGATGTCTGAGATCTTCCCCTTTTGTACTTGAGGTCACTAGCTTAATTTTCTCCTACATTTGAGTTGTTTTTAATTTCCAGGAAGACTTCTCAGATATCTTGAAACTTTGCCAAATTATCATTAAGCCAATATTTTATCTCCTCATAAAATGCTACAGCTCCTCCCCCATGCGGAACATACTGTAGAGATAAATCCCGAGTACAGGGGAGGGCATGAATTTGTTTTAACTATTTCATCCTTCCCCCAAAATAAGAGAA
This sequence comes from Terrapene triunguis, assembly GCF_002925995.2. Classification (NCBI taxonomy): domain Eukaryota; kingdom Metazoa; phylum Chordata; order Testudines; family Emydidae; genus Terrapene; species Terrapene triunguis. The sequence goes on along the minus strand of NW_020664483.1, from coordinate 15,426,484 downwards.
AGCTTTAGGAAGAAGTATTCCTAAGTGCCATGCACTCAAATACAACTATTAATTTCACCCTGGTTTTGTTCCTGAAAACACTCACCTTATGCAGTTAATCCCTGACAACTTCCACAGAAAAAAGAAAATGAAATTTCACCAAGAAAAAGCTATTAAGTGTTCATGTGGGTGGCACTCACAGACACGGGACGGTTCTACACAAAGGATATACATGACCAGGTTTCAGGTGATCATGTGATCCTTTATGTCCAGAAGTCCTATGGCAAAGGAAGCAGGAAAAATGATAGCGTACAGTCCACAGTGGTATAACTGCCTCTTTGCTGCTCATAATAATAAGTTTGATGAGGGACACTCAGAGTTAACAAATAGGAGCTTGGCCCAAAATTGACGCCCTGGACTATTAATGTTCATGTGTCGCAGTACTGCCCTTTGTTAAAATTGTGCAGTTTCAGTGTAGGGTTTTTCTTTTTATAACCATTACTTCAAAAATAAACCCAAATTTGACCCACTGTAATTATTGCACCGTTTAGTACATGAGGCTGTTGGGTAAGATTCCTTGTCATCACAAAAGAGCTTTGCACGCAACACAATTGCAGGTAAATGATGTATAGGAAACCAACAGAGCTCATCTAGCCCATCATTAACCTCATTTTGAGACAGCCCCAGAGGCAAAACTTTAGCCACCAGCACAGCCAGCTGTCAATTTTGTCAAACCAGTAACATATTAGTTAGCAGGGGAGCAATCTAAGAAACCAGTCATAGATCCAAATGCCTAAAAGATATTCTAGAATGTGGTAATTATGTCCTGCAGCTGCCAGGAATGTCCTCAGAGAGTTCACACATATTGGCTGTACCAGTGAATCAGGACAGAATGATACTGTAGCAGCAACAGGAGTGTTAACAATAGACAAAACTCCATTCTAACTTGCTGAGACAGTTTTCGAATTATGAGCAACAACTGGCATCGCAATTACCATACTATTTTAAAGTAGACCCTGCCCCTTACTTTGTAAAATGTGGGCCAGGGTTAATTGTAGCCCACAGGGATAATTCTTTATTTTAAGTATAGATATAAATTAGTGGCTAGTGATATTGGATGCCCAACCTGAGACATGTTAATATAGCAAATTTTCAGAAGCAGAGCACACAGCACTTTCTGTGAATCAGGCCCCTTTAAAGCATCTCAGGCCTGGTCTACACGGGTGCCGGGGGGGAGAAATTGATCTAAGTTACACAACTTCAGCTACGTGAATAATGTAGCTGAAGTCAATGTACTTAGACCTACTCACCGCGGTGTCTTCACTGCGGTGAGTCGACTGTTGCCACTCCCCCGTTGACTCTGCCTGCGCCTCTCGTGGCGGAGGAGTACAGGAGTCGACGGGAGAGTGCACGGGGGTCGATTTATCACGTCTACTAGACGCGATAAATTGATCCCCGCTGGATCGATCGCTGCCCACCGATCCGGTGGGTAGTGTAGACATACCCTCAAGTTGGGCTCCCAAAGACACCAGTCACTTCTGAACTTTTAAAACATTTTTTACAGGCATCTGTGGCGAGCCATGTCTAAAGTGCACAAAAGGATCAATACAACCAAAATGACCAACAGATTTGAAATTATTATCAGTCATGTCCTTGATAAGTAATGCCTTAATGTGAAAGGAACATCCCAGGTTCAGTCATCTTCCCTAAAAGGGGATGTTTAAAAATGAGTAGTAACCAGCAAACACAAACTGAGAAGTGCCTACTGGAGGAGAGAGTCGCACCTTATCACTAACTGAAGAGTTGAAAATGCCTGGTAATAATGGCACCAGAGGTAACCATTGCCTTAAACAACCCATAAGGGCAGGCATTAGAGCAACAGATGGTGAGACTCAGGGGAACACAACACTATAGAAAGAGCTGGTCAAAAATGTTTCAACAGAACAGTTTTCCAACAGAAAATGAAGTTTTGTTGAAACTGAAATTTTTCCAGAGAACGTGTCAATTTTTACAAAAAAATAATGGCAAAATGTTGAAATGCTTCAACTTTCTTGTTCCATTTCAAGAATGTTGAAATATTTGGTTTAAATAAGGTCACGTTTCCGTATCAGTTTGATATGAGCATTTAAGCCAAATTGTTTCTGTTAGGAGGAGAAATTGGAGTCAGGTGAACACCGCAGGAATCCAACAACCAGAGACAGTGTCTTTGCTCACAGTTCCAAGCCCCTTTTCAGTCAGCACTTATCCCAAAAGCATTCTCTCTAGGATTTCTCAGGGCCACATTCCCAGTGCTTGTCCTCACTTTGCCTAGTACTACCTTTCTGCCTTCTCTCAGATCCATGAACCTTCACAAAACAGTAGCCAGCAACACCTCTCCAGCCACCCAACATGTGCTTTTGTTTTGAGCAGTGCCATGTGCCTATGTTTGGGGTGGTGACTGCTATTATTTCAGTTATCTAGTTCCATAACGGAGCTTAACTGTTACTTAACTATCTTAAATGAAGAGTAGCGGTTATATCCCTCTCCCCATTTCAAAGAGGTTTCAACCCAACCCATAACAATATATAATACAGGTGTTATTTTGTATTCTAATATTTCAACATTATCAAAATATGATGCAACATTATTGAAACAAAATATTTCAGTGTTTCTGAATCAACATTTTTCTGAATTTTTGTTCCATAGTTAATTTTGATTCAGAACAAACACATTTTAAAATGTCATAATTTCCTATGGAACAGAAATTCTGTTTTCTGACCAGCTCTAACCACAGGTATTCCTCGACAGAAACCAAACAATATATAACCAGCGGATTCAATCAGGAGTCATCACACTCTTGTAATCATAATGGCCAGAGAAACCAGGAGAGAGCCAACCTGCAAAACATGTCATAGACTTGCCACAAGGTTGCTTTGAAGGAATTAATAACAGGGCAAAGTTCCCAATTTTACAGAGCTCTCAAATTCATCCAAAAAGTTTCAGAAACCAGAGGAATCACAAAACTGGAAGCTCTTGAACTACTAAGCTAAGCTTCAGAGAAGATTTTAAGCAGAATTGCTCCTGTAGAGACAAGAGGCAACAATTTTGCCTGAACAATTTTGAAACTCAGCAGCATTGAATCTAGGAGCTTTGTGGAAGGGGAGTTACAGTCAGTGCACCTGAGAGTCTAAAATGATCGACAAGTAATGTGGAATTTGGCTACCCAGCGTTTGGAAAAGCAGGACTGTCTTGTAGTTGGACCATAAACGTGACTAAACATCAACCTAAAATTGTCAATGTTTTTTTTATCTCAACATATACCAGTGGTCTAAGCTCTAGGGGCAGGAACAATTAGTTTTAAGAACATATATACAAAATAATTCTAACTGACCCAACATCAATATTAAAACACCCCTTGACCCCTGAGACTAAGGCACTGCTCATTCCTCCCTACCCCTTAGGAAAATACAGGTACATAGATAGGATTTGTAGTGGGTTTGAAGGTTCCATTGGACCCAAGGGATAACAGGAGTATTCTAAGTGCTAGGCTTGAGGAAATGCCTTACCTGCAGCAGACCAACACATCTAGGACCTATCAAAGAGATCATCCCAGATGAGCCCAACTGCTGGGCTAAAACCCAAGGCAACAGTTGATCTCTAAATAGCACAGGATCCAAATTCCATCTGCACATGTAGAGAGCAGAGTGTTGGAGTCAAGAGCCACCATGGTATCAAGGATCTGGAGGCAGATCCTTATACAGTTTGAGCTCTTTCCTCCGGCAGTTACTTATTTTACATTTTATGGCTTGAATTAAAGGGAAAGTAACAAGGGAAGATGGCATGATGGGAAGGAGAAGAAGGAGAGGGTCTGACGAACGGAGGAAGATCTTCCCCTTCCCATCTCCTCCCCAGTCACTTACTCGCTCTCCTCTAACTCTCTCACACCCATCCTCTCTTTCAGCACAGATGTAATTGCCAACATATCTACAGAGCATAGGAATAACAACCTTTAATTGCAATTAAATATTGAAATTGCAGTACAGCTGCGTGGTCAAAAATAGATATTCCATTTGCTGCGCCATTCATAATGGCAACAGATATTACCTGTGTCTTAACAAATTGTTCACTAACATCTTCTGTTTTGTCAGGTCATGAGATTAGCTCTTGCTCTTTATTAGTAACTTCCTCTGGCAGAAAATTATCAAAAGTAGATACAGATGGAATTGTTTTGCTCTATCCACCTCATATCTCTTAACTTTGAATTTACAGTCAAGCTGAGTTTCTGTAGTGTAGTGATGGTGACAATCAGTTTACACCCAAAAGCTCTCTAGATCCAAACAGGGCAGAAACACTTTCTTAGTGTTACTCAGGCATACATTGCGATTAACGTTTTCAAGAGCACCTAAGTGATATCGGAGCATAAGTCCTATTTTCAAAAGTGACCGAGGCATCATTTTTGAAAATAGGACATAGTCACTGAGGCACTTTTGAAAATTTTAGCCACTGTCTCTCACTCTATCTTACAAAACTGCTCTCTAGCTTTCTTTTCACTGGAGTCAGAGTTCCATGTATTCTGCAGCTGGAGAATCAGGCTGTAAGCTCAAACGTCTTATTTTTAAAAAAGCAAAATATGTTTCCAGCATTCTGGTTGTGAAAAATACCTCAAAAGCATGGACTGTAAATGAATGGATGCAGTGTTGACTATCTGAGTCTAGAAACAGCCCAAAGAAAGTGCTGGGATGTGTGCACTTTGTCCCTATTCAGCACAATAGTGTTGACTCTGAAACCTAAAGATGGCAATAGAAATCTCAACACTAATTATTTCACTGCTGATTATTTTAGCAGAAATATCCAGCTAATGTGCATATCCCAGAAACCTCAACCTTCCTCTCATGCCTCCTCAGTTACTAAAAGCCCAACTACCCCCTACCCACATTCTGAACCCTTCCAATTCTCCCCCAACAGCTGCCAAAAATAAAGCTGTGTGTTGTGCAAACAAAGATTTGCAGTATATGGACACTGAAAATATGGAACAGCTTAAAATAAACTGAATTTAATATTAAATGAGCAACACAGGGACACACTGCATTTTTCCTGTTCCTAATTAAACCTCTTCCCACTCTTCCCCATTAAACTAAAGCTGCGTAGAATCTTCAATCTGCTCCACCTGAGTGGAGCAAAATCCACCTTGCCACTGAAGCGCAGCTGGCAGTGAGTACTGGGGATCTGATTATATTTCACACTGCTCAATGTTAGTTGTTCTTTCTTGTTTTCCATCTGAGACTGAAAGTACGCCAGCAGAGCTCTCCTTCATGATGACTTTGGACCGAGTTTTTTGTTTAGCTTTTTCATAAGTGTGCTAAACTTTATCTTAGTGGTGGGCAGTATTGCTGATCCTTTGCAGTAGCTGTCACTATAGACAATATCAATCAGCTGTCAGATCAGAGGTTCTGCTGCAGCAGTAGAGCTATGCAACCACTGTAGTAGTGAAAGGCTGATGTCACCCAAATTGACTGTAGCCGTCCAGTGTGACAGTATAGTGTCTATGAAAGAGCGCAGTTTGAATCTCTCTCTCCACAGCAGGCTGCAGCAATTCAGAGAAATAAACAGGTGCTGAATTCTGCACAAAGGGAAAGTGCTTAGAAATGAATAGGTGCATTATACAGAAAACATAAAGCATCATATTTCCATACTGTCTTCAACACAGTGTCTGTGACCCAAATATAGTGAAAGAGCAAGCAAATGAAACACAGTGCGGCATACTCAATTCCATCCAACTGATTTAGCTTTAGAGTCATAGATTTTAAGACCAGAAGGGATCATTAGATCATCTTGTCTGACCTGCAATATAACATAGGCATAGAACTCTATCATATCTTCTAGAAAGGCAGCCAGTTGGAAGACACTGAGAGATGGAGATTCCACAACTTCCCTTGGTTCTTTGCTCCAATGGTTACTCATCCTTACGGTTAAAAACTGGTATCTTATTTCTACTTTGAATTTGTCTGGCTTTAACTTCCAGCCATTGGTTCTTAGTATCGCTTTGTCCACTAGATTAAAAAGCCCTTATGTATTCAGTAATTTCTCCCAGTGAAGGTCGTCAGACACCATAATCAGATCACCACTTGCGCTTCTTTTAGATAAAGTAAACAGAGTGACCTCCCTAAGTCTATCATTATAAGACTTCTTTTTTCAGCCCTTGAATCATTTTCATCTTCTCTACACCTTCTGCAATTTTTGAGATCCTTTTTAATATTTGGATACCAGAACTGGATGTAATATTCCAGTGTTGGTTTCACCAATGCTGTATAGATATATCTATCAGACTGTTACAGCAGGAGTCACCAGGTAGTGTTATTACAGAGACTCCTAAAAAAAAAATTCTTAGCATCTGAGTAGCATACAGTCTTCAAAGAAAATGCTGTATTGTTAGTTCTGAGGGGCAGACTCTTTTGGGAAGAGCTGTTGCAAACAGCAAGATAATTTGCTCAGTGATGTAATTTTTCTAACTAGAATCAATTCTTGGAGAAGATTTGCTTCCTAGGAAGTAAGTGTTGGTGTGTGGGCTGAGATTTCTGAAGAAGGTGATTGCCTGTGTGCTGTTTGTGACCACCTCTGTTCAAGAACTGGTATATAAAGCATAAACAAACACATTACACCAGGAAAATACTGATTTCTCCTCCAATAGAAAACTGATCCTCCAAGACCCTGAAATCCACTCAATTTATTAAATCAGCAGAAGGGTGACAATGTAATACAAATATATTCTATTTGAAGTTTAATTAAAAATAAAGTGAAAAAGTCATGGGCCAGACTTTCAAAAGCATGTGTGTACCTTTGCAAGCACCTATGTTAAGTGTGAATATCTGTGGCGCAAATCAGGGTTTGTGCACACATAGCTATGTATGCAAATTGAGGGATCTGCATACCTAAACTGGGCATTCAAAACATGAGCATGCATTTATATGCACACTTTTGAAACTGACCTTGCATGTTCGATAGTTATGTTTTACCAATTTCTTCCTTTTTGAAGGATGTTACCATTTTGAAAGAGGAATAATGCTGGAACCATACTTCTCTCTCTCTCCAAAAAAGGAACACACATATATGAATAATGAATTTTTTTTTTTTTTTTACTCTTAATTGAAGACTATATAAGGGGGCTGATTTTCACTTACACTGCGGATTCTTTACACTGCTCTGGCAGTGCAAAGAGGTCTTAAAGTGGATATAAATGTGGAATCAAGAGCAGTGTTACTAACTCACAATTTTTATCATGATATCTGGCATTTTTGTTAAAGCCCCAGCTTGTGAAGTCACGTAATTATGTGAAAATCCAAGCTTCCATTTTTTTAAAAAAATATTTTTTTCTGGCTGCAGAGAAAACCCTGAGCTTTGGAGGATCATGTTTTCAAAAGCCAGAAGAGAACACACTTTATGCTTTTTTAAGTTCATGACTTTTTGAGTCCTGGCATGTTTTTTGAACACCTGGAGTTGGCAATACTGGAAGAGGACTTCATGTAAATAATAATCAAGTCCTAAATGTTGCTATGTCAGAGCTCTTGCCCCCAAGGGTATTTATTTTCCATTACATATAGAAAAGGTTATTCATGTATAACACTGTGTAGAACAGATCTCCATTTGTGACAATTCACATTTGTTATTCAATTTGATAGTCTAAAGAACATTAACCGAAGCATAGGATGAGGTCTTTTGTTTTTAAATTCAATGCACACCTCAGTTTAGAGAGTATAGGTAGTTCATGTGGACTATGGCTTCCCACTAGCAATTGAATGCAGTGCAGTACAGTTCCACACTAATAGCTAATGTTTACTTACAATAATTATATGGTGACAAGAATGTCAGTGTTAGTTGATTACAGGGAAGTGTAGATTACATCAAGAGAATCTGTTCTATAAAACCAATGGCAAATTACTTTTCCCACTGGGCTCCCATCACCATCAGACATGATTTCCAGCTGCGACCAGAGACCAGTCCAAGTGAGATCCTGAACTTTTCCCCTCAGACATTCATGCCAGGATCATCTTTTTTCTTTTATACCCCTCAGCTGGCTTACTTAATTTCTGAACAAAATGGTCTCTCCAAACCCTTCATCAATTCACTCACTCTATGAATCTGCCAGGAGGTGGCACTCAGAGCCAGTTGCTATCACTCTCCCACCCAGGAACTAACCATGGAATCTCCATTACATACATGATTGGGTTGTGCTGGCCTATTGCTCTTCTTGGATGTAGCTGTGATGCTCACTCCCAGCAACATTCAAGAGACTATAAGAAACTCTCCTTAACAGCTAATAAATAATAATAATAATTAATAAAGAAACATTTAAATTGCTCCCAAGAGCAAATCTCTTTTTAAAATCATAATATCTCTAATACTTACCACTTATTTGCCATAAAAGTGCTTTACAAATGTTACTCGCACCAATGTGAGGAGCTAATATTATTAACACTTCCTCTTCTGTAGCAACTTTCCTCTGAGGCACTCAAAGTGCTTTGCAAATATAGGATAATGAAGCCTCACCACTCCCTTGAAATGTTGCAGGGGTAAACTGAGGCACAGAGCAGTTAAGGCTCAGATTTTCAGACTTGGAAGTGAGGAGGCCGTAAGAAATGTAGGGTGAAGGACTATCAAAATTTGGGATACTGCAGGAAATCTGAAGCAACCAGGAACAATTTCCTGAACTTTGCAGTATTTAAAAACATTTTGGAAGAAAAATATATATATGCCCCAACAAGTGCCCACCTGCCTCTCCTTGGCCTCTGCCTGCAGGTAACTTTCCAGCTCTCCACACCTGCAGGACACCTCCCACCCCTCTCCAGCATTGCTCACTCGGTTGCCTCTCTGGGTCCTGCTCTGCTCTGCCTTTTGTTCAGTGAAAGCAGGGTGGAGAACCAGCTGTGGGAGAGGCCGAGAGGGTGTGTGCTGGTGGCTACAGTGAGACTGCAGCAGCCTCACAGTGACACCTGCTGGGGCAAAGACAGACATGAAGAAATTGTGAGTGCTCCCTGCTGGAAGACGCAGACAGGGAGGATGTGAGGCGTGAATGCAGGCTGGCACCCCTTACTGCTTCCCCAGAATGACAGTTTGCTTGGATGCCACCCATATTTTAGAATTTCATCCCTTCCAGCTCCACACAAGGAGTCAGTTCTTCTAAAAATCCAGCCACTTATTTAGGCACCTAAATAAGGATTTAAGAGACTAAATCTTTGAAAAATCTTGGCCAAAAGCAACAAGCAAGCTTAAATTTAGGAAAAAACAGGGTGAACTGATAACCAATCTTATACACCTGAACACCTAGGTGGATGGCTTAATGAGGCCTGGATCTAGCAAGGCATTTAAATCACAGGCTTAACTTTAAAGCCAGCCACATGCTTAAAGTTAAACATGATAAGGTGTTTTGCTAGACTGTGACCTAAAAGTGAGGAAATAGCTAAGTAACGAAATACTTTTCTGTCAGTGTTGTCCTTGCCTTCCACAGGCTGCCATTTTATCCTGCTATCCTGCTGAAAGCATGCACCAGACTGCAGAATGACAGACTGGGATTCAACAGATTGGGTTTCCACATTATTGTCTCTGCTTAATAATCCCAGACTATTTTCACTGAGTGACCTGTCCTTCAAGCCCCACTCTCCACCAGGACCTCAAAGAAAAATTATCCCTCTTCACCCACAAGAGTCCCTGAATATATACTTAAAGATCTTCCATATAAAACTGAAAATGGTAATTAAGAAGCTGGGAGGTTCCTGGGATTTTTTTTTTTATTTACAACTCACTGCAATAAATCTGAAAGATAAAAATAAAATATGTTGCTTCATCTAACAGTCAAGTGATTTAGAAGATGAAAATAACTGGACTGAAACTCAGCAGATTTGGAAAGTAGCTAGACTGGCAATCTCTCTCCTCTTTACCTTCAACACCCTTATGACCCTAGAAACTACACCAGTCTCTCCTTTTTCCTGAAACCAAGAACATCACTGATGAAACTGGAGGTATCACTAACTCTGTATGTTGGGCCTACACATAGTTCCTCCCTGGATTTCTCCATTGCCACAACATTACACTGGTTGTCATTTCCTCTTTTTATTTTCAATAGTGCTCATCCATCAAATCGGTTTCTCCTTTCTAGCTGTGTTGCAGTGCTCTGTTCTCTCAGTAAGAGGTGCTCTCTGACAAGTTCAACCAGCACTCATTCCTTTAAGACATAACCTACCATTTACCTGAGCAAATGCCAAATCTTTACCACCAGCCCCATCTCCTATCCCAACAGGGAGCTATATTCAGCTGCCATTGCTTCATCAAATCAGCCCTGTCATCCTCCCCATTTTATTTTCTGACAAGAGTCACTAAATTTCCTTAAACACACACAATTCTCATTCAGATGGTGCACAGTTGCATTCACCTTGAGACTCAAGAAGATGACACCGTGTAGGTGAAAGGAAACATGACAGAGGCCACGGCTACTCATTTCACAGAGATGGAAAAGGCCTCAGGATACTCAATAGAATGAGAAATTTTTTTTCTTTACCACTGATGTTTATTGATTTGTCTAGTTCATAGGGAGCGTCCCTTAATGTTCTGCTTTCATGTTTCTGCTTTGTTGCATGGGTGCAGAAAAGAATATTGCAAATTGATCGGTCTTCCTTGCCTTTGTTGCAAATGAACTCCTATTACGTTAGTTTCTCTGGCCTGTCATCTCATGCTCACTTTGCCAGTATGTAATCAGCATGGCTAAACACTAAGGGCTGAACTGATTAATTTCCAACATTCTCCGCTGAGCCCATTGATGGGCTCCCTGTTTGATGATCTTTGCCATAGACCGCCACATTTGATTGCTTGACCTCTGCCCTTAAACCTCAAGCTGCATGCTCTAGCACCTGTTTAAGTTAACAGCACACACATTGTGGGTTTTTTAGGTTTAAAGGAAACTATAACAATGGATTAGCATTCTCAAAATGCAAAGCGCCCCGTTTTCACTGGTGCTGAGCTCAACAGCTCTCACAGACTTCAGCTATATCACCGCTGGAAAAATCAGGCCCAAAATGTTTGTTTTTTTTAAGTATTTCACTCAATATTTGGACATGAATTTAAAAGCACTACATTCTTTAAGAAAAAAGTACACTGACCCAAATCCTCATACAAGTAGTTAATAATTCATCCCGTTACTATGATTTGGCATTACTTTAGCAGGAAAAGTGACATTTTGGTAAAGCAGATTTAAACGGAGAGTAGCATTAATTTATTATATTGTGCCAGCAATCTTGTTGACATGTATCTTTTCCATTAATAAATCAATTTAGATTAATTATACGGTACTGAAAGCACCAAGCAGTGTACAGAATTAAGACTGCAGGAGTTAAGATCTTTGGAGGGAATTGTTGACCAATATATGCTGGCTATCATACAGATGTAGACATATCATATTAATGATGTATATTATCCACACCATATATATATTAGTATGCATTAAGCACAAATAGCATTAAGCGCAGATATTATAGCAGTTATACAGCTTAAATTGGTCAATCCTTTTACTATAATGCTGTTGATTCATGCTAAGTATCCCGTAACACCTGGCATTAGCAGAAGCAAGCTTAGAAACTTGTCAAAAATCAAGATACGTTCGTTCTGTGTCTTAGTACAAGCTAGGGAAGTCCCTTCATGGACCGGTACCTGGAATCCAAAACAAAGAGATGGAAGGGACAGAACAATAAGTTAGAGAACTGGGACAAACTGATGGGTTGGATTTTGATAACGAATAAAGAGACATGTAACTTGTAAAATCATCTTATAAATACAGTAATACCAGCTGAAATGTGTATCTTTGGGAGCACAACTTCTACATAAGGTGAAATCAAATAACCATGTTGCTACATGAGACGGTTTCCCAGAGACTGGTATTGCACAGAACCTTTTTCCTGTGCTCTGTTATTATTGGCTTATAGTATTAAATCTGACTGACATTGGTTATTTGGTTTCTTGAGTATATTTCATAAGGAACCAAAGTGTGGTCAAGCAACTGACTGTACCATTTACCAACAGAGGGAAATTTTAAAAGCCAAAGATTTACAACAAAGTGTTTTTCAGGGAATTTTTTTGACTATATGTTGCTGCAAGTTACTTTTGAGGCCACATTTTCAAAGCAGTATGGCATGGTATACCTGGAACAATGCCTGTGTACCTGTTGTGTCAGAAAAAAATCTTCATGAGTGCAGCCTGGGTAAAACTGACTGATTACTGAAACCCAGTAACGGGCATGTAATAACTATGTAATATGTCCTTTTTCCCACCTATGATTTGCCTTTGCTATTTAGACTGATTTCTTCAGGGCAGGGACTGTCTCTTTTGTTTGCACAATGCCTAGCATAATGGAATCCAGACCTCCATTAGGACTGCTAGGCACTTCTGTAATACAAATGAATGATAAAAAAATTCGACAGATTGTGCTTGGTCACTATTCAGGCATGGAGGGACGAATTTAAAAACCTCACCCAATGCAGCGGGGAGACAGAATTGCAGTTCCTGAACTCACCTAAGAGCAAGGACTGCTCCCTCCTGGTGCCTTTGCAGATAGAGTCTTATTATCTCAAAGCAGGGCCCTGCTACAGCAGCCTCCAAAACTGAATGGGCACCTAGGGGAGTGCAGCTGACCTTCTCTGGTACACCAAGGCAGTGTTTCCCAAACTCGGGACGCCGCCTGTGTAGTGAAAGCCCCTGGCGGGCCAGGCCAGTTTGTTTACCTGCCGCATCTGCAGGTTCGGCTGATCGTGGCTCCCACTGGCCGCGGTTCACTGCTCCAGGCCAATGGGAGCTGCTGTATTCCTGAAGGTTTGCAATAGTTAGTCCATATTAATCATTACATCATTTAAATATTTACTGTTTTTATTATAACATAATAGATATGAAATGACAGCACTGTCAAACTTAAAACTACATTTTTTTAATCAATGGATACTTAAAATACAGTAATTGTCTTAATGCAGCTAAATTAAATCCTTATGAGAGAGACCATTTGAAAAGTGACCTATTTTCTTCTACAGATTTTACATATTGTAGCAAGGAATCAATGGTGTCCCAGATACCTGAAACAAATATTTTAAAGATTAAAATCACTGATGAAATATGCAACACAGGGTCCTGTGGCACCTTTAAGACTAACAGAAGTATTGGGAGCATAAGCTTTCATGGGTAAGAACCTCACTTCTTCAGATGCAAGTAATGGAAATTTCCAGAGGCAGGTATAAATCAGTATGGAGATAACGAGGTTAGTTCAATCAGGGAGGGTGAGGTGCTCTGCTAGCTCACTGGATTGTTTTAATACCTTGGTGGATTTTAACCTGTAAACTATTCAGCTAAATTAGTTCTCTAAAATGAATAATGTTTCTGAGGAAAGTAAATTCAAAACTATGGGGGAAAAGTCAACAAGGAATTATAGAAAAACAGAATTTGACTGACTTGAACTAATCAAGTGATGCAAAGTAATGAACAAAGGTTTTGTGGAGATACACGCCAGCAGGAGGGTTCAACTTGAGGGGAACAGCATGAACTGAAACTTGTCTCTGGTTAAATTCAATTAATACTTTGAAATAAATGGGGAGTGGATAGAAGAGAATGAGAGCCCATTAAATATCTTGAGTTCTGGACCCTGACCATATGCTTATCTTTAAGCATTGACTTCAATGGAACTACTCAGGTGCTTAAAATCAAGTACATGTTTAAATGCTCTGCTGGAGCATGGCCCTTGTCCTGACTAGCATACTGTACTAAGGCACTGTCCTTGCTAGTGTTGGCCCAAGTCAATGGGAATTGAGGATGCTCAGCACCTCAGAGGATTAGATCCCTAGATCCCCAATCAGCAAAGCACCTAAGCAGAGGCTGATGACTCATTGATTTCCATGAGACTTAGGCACATGATTAAGCATTTGAGTCATCCCATCCTTTACTCAGCAAAAAACACCCTAGTGAAAAGATGCGTGCAAAACTGTGGTTATAGACCCAAAGACATGAGAAAGTCACCTAGTTCTTTGTTAAAAACATGAAACTCCCAATGAAAAGATTAAAACCATTTAAACAAACCTGAGCTACTGAAAGGATGTCACCTCTGCAGAAGTCAATGCACAGCAACCCATTTTAGCATCACAGCCAAGCAAAAAATTCAGTTTTGCCTGGTTACATCAAAATGAAACCAATGTAAAAAGTGGACGTTTCATTCAAGTTTGTCTTCTGTTCAAACTCTACATTTAAAGTGAAACCAAGAAAAAACACAACCCAAGTAAAGGGTCACTGAAACCCATGCCAGCCCAAACTGCAGATGTGAACAGGCTGCTAATGAAACCCATATTTGAAGTCGTAGCCAAATGATCCAACATCTCACAGGTTTGGCATTTTCAAAGAAGATCTAAGTTCAGGGCCAGAGCTCTGGTACCAGGAAGAACTGGATATGCTGTGACTCATTCTTTGAGAATGGTAGCATTTCACATCACTCTCTTGAAACCCCTTTGACAGGTTTATTTAGTGACGATACGTACATTTGAAGGAAACAGCACCCAGCCTTGTTTGGCCAAAGAGAGGTTTGCACTTTGCAGGGTTTGTGGAGGAGGCAGGAATAAAACATGGGGAAAATAGGGGGAACCCTTTGTGCTCTGAAAAAGAGACTCAAAAGAGCCACATTTCCTATCCCAAGAGGGGAAACAATGAAGAATGCCACTCCATTTGAAATCTTTAAATTGATCACTTGTCCCAGGTCTATACTCCTGGTTATGTTTTTGGATGGGTGAATCCATGTAAAGAAAAATGGCTTTCTAGATTGACAACTGATTAGTATACAAGCATGATTATATGCAAATCAACAGTTTCTATTGACTTAATTGTGATCTGATGTAACATGTATAATTAACACATGCATTTAAAATAAATGTATATTTAATTAACATGCATATTTATCAAATGAATATTTATATTTAGCATATAATTTTTTTTTATTTTGGGTGAATTTAGGTGGCACAAAAGTGAGGAGTTATCGTAACTGACTAGAGCTACTCATAATGTGAACAAGTGATGATAAAACTTCCAGTTCATTTCACTGACTTGCCCACCATTCCTAGTCCAGTTTTGGCCTTCTCTCAAATGGATCAAATCACATGATGGTGTTATGATGTGGATACAATCCCTGCTGTCAGTTAGGGTCAGATTTCACCACATTATCATCACTTCTGATCAGAAATTTTGAAACCAAGGCCAAATTCTGTTCTCAGTTATGGAGATGTAACAGAATTTCAAGTCAACTGGTTGACATAAAAGGGAAGATGGTTGTGTGGTTAAGAACTGGACTCAGGAGAACTGTTTTCTATTCCCAGCTCTGTCACAGATTTCTGTGTGACCATGGGCAAGCTGCACAGACCTCTAAGCCTCAGATAACCATCTGTAAAATGATAATGCTTCATTGGCTTGCTGGGGTGCTGTAGGGATAAAATCATTAATGTTTGAGGCACATTCAGATACTACAGTGATGGGGCCATGGAAACACTTATAAATTAATTAATAATTTCACAGAATATGCATGCATGTAACTAAGAGCAGAAAGGCCTAGATCGTCCTACTGTGTCCCTGATGCAACAAGGTTCTTAAGCATGTGCTTATCATTAAGCACACGGATAGTCCCATGACATCTCAAAATGTAAAGCTTAGAGCCACAATTGGTCAATTCAGTCCATAACTTAGGAGTGCCTCTGGATTCCTCTCTGATGCTAAGCTCTTACATAGCAGGATCAGCAAGTAATGTTTTCTACCATCTCCAGTCAGCCAGGAGACTCAGTCCCACCTAACAATGCCTTGGCTCCAGTTATTCATGTCTTCATCACTTCTCTGCTGGACTAACACAATGCAATACTGTGATACTTTTCGGGGTTATCTGAGGGGTCTGGAATGAATTACTACCAACCTTCTTACAGCAGGAGGGAACCCTCTCTGTGCCCCACCAGGGGTAACTCTCCCCAGACACTCGGTCGTGGCAACACAGGTGCGCCTATCTGGGCTCTGCAAGCCCCACTCTTTCCCTCTCCAGGCTAGCCATTTACACACTCCACTGTTACAGTCGAATGCCTAGTCCCCTATCTTCCAGATACCCGCAATGATACCCATCTGCCGCTTCCGTGGACATTGTGCACCCCAGTTCACTGGTTTCACCTCAGTTCACTCTTCTTAGCACCAGGCACTTAAGATAGGTTTATAGTAACATCAAATTAAAGTTTATTTAACAAAACTTGAGATAAATATGCAAAATAAAGCACGTAGGAGGATATAGAAACATATGATAAGGTTACAGGCAAAACAAAAACAATGTGCAATCTATAGCCTATGCTTATTAACAAGTAAATTTCCTGTCTAATAGGGTATTTCTCATCCAATGGTTAGTCCTTCCAGCACTTTTCCATCCCATCAAGCTGGGATCCACCATTCATAAGACTCCCCCGTAACCCCTGACAGATAATGGATAACCACCTGGGCAAATTTTTCTGTTCTTATACAGTCATAGGCTATTGTTTCTTAGCCCCGGGGCACCCCCTCTTCTGAGACCTCTCCTGGAGTTCATTTGTCTATAAATCTCCAGCCTGCATCTAGTCCAGACAGAAAACATAGGCTGTCTCTAAGGATGTCCATTGCTTTCATGTTGATTGGGTCAGCTCTCAGACTCCCCATCCTCAGGTGATAGGTTTCACTCCCAACAGATTTGAAACACAATACATAGTACATAACTCTAAAATTGTTTCCCATACAAATATTTCGCAATAATCATGACAATCAGCTGGACCTTAACTTTCGGCACGGACCACACAAGAGCAGCACAGACCACACCAGACCCTCTTTGGTGTAATATCGAGAAAATAGTCGGACACCGAGGTTATATCCCTGCCAAGGCATGCCTTCAGTGCTTAGGAAACTCCAACTAATACACAACACTGCAGCAGTGATGGCTACTGTGAACACAGACCCGTCCTCCGCTCCCTACAGTGGTTTCCCATAGAATATCAAATCAAGTTCAAGGCATCAACCCTTATCTTCAAGGCTCTCAGTGGTCAGGAGTCAGGATATCTGGAAGAGCAGCTAAAGCTCCGGGATGAAGACCGTGGTTAACAACTCTGCTCCTCTGGAGTAATGGAATTCTCCACTAAGAGTAGAGCTCATCTGCATGCGGGAGATGGTTTTCACAGCAGCCAGCCCAAGACTGTGGAATGAACTCCACAGAAGCTAAGGACCATCACAAATCTCATCTGCTTCCACTCTGAGTTCAAGGCACATTTATTTGACTTCTTCGCTAACGAACATATAGCAATATATGTCTAGATATATTATTTTAAAAATTCCAAAACAAAACACTCCACTGGCTACAATCCTCCCCCTGGGGGGAGGATGAAAGAACAAGAACACAACAGATGTTAGACATGTTGCTTAATGAACTACTCGAAGGAGCTCAGATACTACAATGATGAGCTCAGTATAAGAACCTATGTAGAATAAAATATAGAAATTTATGCAAGTGGTTGAATATGGGCCTATGTATGTATTAAGCTACTATGTCCGTATGTGTTATATGTTTTTAAGGATACTCATTAAAATTTGTCTTCTTGTGAGGACTGGGGGCTTCATCTGCTCCCTTTCATAGTTGAGTTGATTTTTATCGTCATCCATGTGACCCAGGTTCTTTTTACACTTCAAGCAGCAGGTATAAATTCCAGCTCAAGGAGACTGAGTTAGTGCTCAAAAAATAGAGTGTAGTTGCAGTGGTGAGAGGGGCTAGCTTCCCAGAGTACCTACCTGGCATTTTGGATGGGTACGTACTTGGGGCAGCCAGCCCCATCCGCTGCTCACAGCAGCTCAAAGTGTAGACGTAACACAAACACATTCTCTTCTTTAAGTGCCAGATTTTACAAGATTTAGATAAGGTTCCACAGTCTCTCACATTAAATACATAAAGACAGCATAAATATTGAGCAGCGCATCCAGGTTACAAAGAATACTAGAGACCATGTGGTACAGAAACTACTCCCCCACATGGCACAGGGCACATTACTCCTGCTGCAGGTGTCATGAAAAAAACAGCTCCTTTTGGCTATTCCTACCACGCCTACAGCAGAGAGCAGAATTCACAAGGTTCAAAAGCAAAAGCTTCCTTTAAATACATTCTGAGGATATATCCATCACCGTCTTTAAACTGACTACATAACCATATGAACTATTTAGAAATACACTGGTGATGTTTAACATTACTTTAAAAAAGAAAAGACATTGTTCTTTCTAGTACAATATAACTAAGGAATTAAAATCTTGAAAGACTTACCCTTATAAAAAAAATGTTTTACATTGATTCACTTAGAAAAGATCAAACACCAGGAAATAGAAAGATTAAATCAACCCATCACTTCTGTGCCAGGACACAATCTCTATGTATGCAAGATCTTTCTTCTAAGAAATATCACATCAGATCGATCAAACCACAGATTATCCTGTTGATCACATGGATTTTCTCTCCCTAGGAAGCATAAGAATCAATTTACATCAGACCTTGCCTGTTTCTTCTTCCTACCTCACTCCCTCCTCTTGTCTAGCATTGGCTTATTTTCTCTCCAGTGACAAATCTCATCATGATTGTTGCAAGAGCCTGCCACTCTGCAGCCTCTGGTCCCTGAAACAGCTTTCATGTATCTCCTTGACTGTTAAACTCCACTGTCTCTTCTGGTATCCTTGCCAATACATGTGTGGGGATACAATTACAATGAAAGAGACTATAAAAAGTAAAACTGCATTGTAGTAAACATAGAAAATCTTCAACAGGTAGTGGTATCCCACCTGGTCCTTACAGGATAATTTAAAGCCTTGAAACATATAGGAGAAAGTGTCTCCACCTAAATCCTGATGCTGCTTTTTGCTGCGTACAGTAGATAAAACCAAACTAAGAGATTTCAAAAGTGAGCCTTTTGCCTGTCGGGTTACAGTTTCAAGTGACAAAAATATGGTCAAGACCATTTTCTCATACTCAAAGATTGACTGTACATACCCATTCAGGCAGTCTATCTGTAACAGACAGTTTTCTACAAAAATTGATGAAATTTTTTTAATAATAATACCCTGTCCTTTAACACAACCGTGCAAAGTCCTGTGCAATATAAGAGGTGGGTATTATTTTTATGTGGAAAGCTAAGAGTTATTCTGATGTGCAGTATTCTGATTATACAGTGGAGCTGCGGTAACTTCTAGTCTGCATTCTGAAAAAAAGGGGGTCAGGTGTCGAAAATAATACAGCTGAATATCACAGAGAAGGTGGGGTTTGAAGGTGGTGCTTTTTGTTAGTGAGAGTGTCCAGCTCCCCCTGCATCCTTAAATCCACCCCATCATACATGCCCTTGCACAAGCCAGAAGCCTGCCACTGCATGCCACCTTGCATTTCCATAATGAATTGGACCCCAATTGAGGGGAAAAAACAAAGACTAATCTGAGGTTTTATATCTGCCCAGCCAGGTAATCATTTCTGTCCTATGCAACATCGAGACAAATATTAAATTTACAAGAAACTACTGCTTACTAGTTTATATGCATCCCAAAAGAATCCCAGAAAACACCTACAAAGGCTTCAAAGGCTCAGAGTGAGACACATCAGGAGGTGCGCTGTGCTGGAGAGACACTTCTTAGATGGCTGGAGACACCAAGTTTTATCTTGTGTGTATCAGACTACTCAGAACATCTGTTGATCCTGCAGGACACATACTCTGGTATTTCAGATTGTTTAATTATCCAGAATTATACAGGTGTTATTGGAAGGAAGTACTGTGTGTTCACACATAATTACAGATTACAAATTCCCATGCTTCATTTTTTTAGCTTAATTAAGTTTGCCAAAGTTAAAACAAAAAGTGATTTACTAGATCTGATAGGCTGAGTTCACTAGCAGCATCTGTAACCTGATTTATCACAAACTTCTTTTATCCAAAGCCATGTTACATCCAGAACATGCAGCATCTGTATTGAAAAGTGCCTCATTTTACTGAAACTCCGATTATGCAATTAAATTCCTCCTCTCCATACAGCATACAGCAGATTTACATCAGACTGTAGCTCACATCTTGGAAATATTTTTCAACGTCTTTTCTACTCAGCTTGTTTGATTTTATTGTGATTCCACCAAGAATTGGTAGGCAGCGGAAGTTATTTCTAATTAATCACCTACTTTCTCAGCAATGAGAATGTTTTTTGATAAGTGAAAAAGCAAGAAAAACCAAACAACTTTGTAATCAGTTCTCACACTTTGTAAAACAGTTGTAAGGGGAGTTGTCTATGTTAATCCAACAGAAGAAAAGAATAATTTGATTTTCATCAGATACAACACAGAATGAAGTGAAAACATATATATTAACTTTAATATTCGTTTCCTTTGTTGAAATTTTTAAGACCTCATTGCTGTTATTTCTGATGGTGAATATAGAAAGAAATCTTCTCTGGCTACTGGTTTGCAAGAACAGATAGAGGACTTGGTTGGTTTAATATGAATTACATATGTAATCCCATTGGATAAGAAATGAGATGGTAGTTCTTAAAAACTTTTGTGTATCCTTTTTCTGAAGTGAGTTCAAGTGTCCCAGCTACACAGGAAAGTTTACCCAAGTGCGACTAAAACATGTGACAGTTAAGACCAACTTTGTCCAAAATGGATGCCTAAAGTTAGGCTCCTAAATGCACATTTAGGCATCTAAATGAGTGGCCTGATTTTCTAAGAGTATAGTAGTGATCAATTGAAGTCAAGTTGAGTTTTGCCCTTCTCTCTCTCTCTCTCTCTCTCACACACACACACACACACACACACGTGTGCGCGTCAGGCATGCACACTTTTGAAAATGTGGACCTACTAATACAAATTACCTTTCCTTTACCAACCAACCAGGTACTATTTACTGGGATTGGGAGTGGGGGGAAGTTACCTGTAAATGAATGCATTGCAGTTACCTTTACTAGAAAGAAGTACTGGGTTTATAAAACCCTAATTTTCATGAAGATCTGAAAGTGAACTGTTTAAATCCTAATTCACCAAAGCATTTCAGCATATGCCCAAATCCATCCCTTAGGACAGTGGTTCCCAAACTGGGGTTCGTGAAGCCCTGGGGGTTCGCGAAATGTTACAGGGGGTTCTCAGGAAAAAATTCCCTAATGGCGGACAGAGCTGTCCCTAGGGACCCTGGGCAGCACGGGGACAGCAGCCTGGAGCCTCTGGACTTCCAAGAGCTAAGCAAATCAAAGCAAGCATATCTATCACACTGAAGAGATTTAAACTTCAAGACTCCTTATAAGAAATGGAAAGGGAGGTGGATATTTTTTGCTGTTTTTAAAATTAAATAGGCAGCTAGTATTGTTTTTAAATTATGAAGAACAAGTTTAAGCTTTGTTGTAACGTGCGTTGTTTGCCTACACTGCTCAAGACCTGAGACTTGATGTGCTAGTGAAAGGGGTTCACAGGTTGTTGAAGTCTGGGAACCACTGCCTTAGGTCAATGTGACTTAAATACCTGCCTAAAATTAAGAAGTGTTAAGTACTTTGCTGAACACACTTGAACTGTTGAATCGGGCCTAAATGAGCAATTTAGTTTCACTGACTACATGTAGCAAAGTGCAAAAGTAAACAACAGAAATGTGGGAAAGTGTTATTTACTTTAAATTCCAACAGTCCAAGGTCCTCATTCTGCAATGAGGTCTGTGCAGGCAGACCTCAGTGCTCATACAGAGTCCCACTGAATTCAGTTGGAATGTTATAAAGGTGGTATTTCTTTAAATACAATTTATATTTTGACCAGGCCATTGGGCCAATTCTGTTGGCATAATCCCATGGACTTCAGTGGAATTACACTACCAGAGAAACTGGCCCCCTCATTAAAAGAAAAATGCAAGTATTCACTTTACTACACATGCTCGGGAATTCTAGCATTTAGATTTCGGATAATTAACTTCCAATCCTGTTGAAGATGCAAACATGGCTCCAGTCCTTTCCTCATCTTTCAGAGAGACTTGTTAGTTAATTAGGTTTAAAAATAGATAATTAAGACTGAATATTTATGGTCTCTTTTTAAGAAACAAAGAGTTATATTGACTCATCCTGTTTGGAGGGGGACAAAGGAGGCTTGTCAGTTTTCTAATAGCTTGGCTTCTTTTCTTCCTTTTTAACAAGAAATACCTCTGACAAGCCCACACTGCTTCTGGCAAGCAGACTGTCCTACAGAGCTTCTGTGCAGCCAGCTGGATTGCAGAACTGATTCAGAAGAAACAGTCACCTGATGCTCTTAGGTGCCTGCAGTCCAACAGCTAGGCCTAACTGATCAATTGGAGCTCTATGGGGGAATGTTGACAAGCAATAGGCAGCAAACACCTGGGCCCCTGGGAGAATATAAATAGCAGCAAGAACATATAAATAGTAACTCGGAGGCAGGAGGCTTGAGGAAAGCAAATGAATGCATGACCGTACTGCTGGGAGCCTTTTCTTTTTGAAAGCCTTCCTTTTTGTGATTGATTATGGGCTAAGCCAGGGATCGGCAACCTTTGGCACACGGCCCGCCAGAGTAAGCACGAGGGATGTGCTGGCCGCCGCTTCCTGCAGCCCCCATTGGCCTGGAGTGGCGAACCGCGGCCAGTGGGAGCCGCGATCGGCCAAACCTGCAGACGCGGCAGGTAAACAAACCTGCCCGGCCCGCCAGGGTGCTTACCCTGGTGGGCCGCGTGCCAAAGGTTGCCGATCCCTGGGCTAAGCCATGCCCTCAGTGAGGAGTGAACTAAAACCCAGCTGTGCAGATTACTTTTTCTAGATCCTGCAGTTCTGGCCAGCCCTTCGCCATGCCAAATAGTTTGTTGAGGATTTGAATATTCAACGACAAAGTGATAGAAAGAGCAAGCAATAAAATTTCATCCAAAAGGGTGATTCTTTCCCCCTCACCTCAAATGTCTTTTTCCAAGTACTGCTATAAAAGATAAGAGATAGGTTTTACAATTTGTGCAAACAAAGGGTGAAATCCTGGCCCTACTGAAGTCAATGGCAAAACTCCCATTGACTTCAATCGGGTCAGGATTTCATCTAATATATTTATATCAGCTGAGGGTCTGGCTCCTCATTTCCCAGTCTTGACACATCTTATATCACAATTACTCACTTATAAAATTTTCCTCTGGCTCTCATTAACTGTTATGATATGCAGGTCATCCCCCCGCCAAGGCAGGATTGTCCCTTACATTACCTGCCAGAGCTTTGCCTAGTCTGAATGTACAGGTTACCCTTTATGCCAATTCTCATACAAACTCTGGATCTGATGGGAAAGTCAGGGGAGTCACAGTGGAATTACTCCTTCCATATACCCACTTACGAGAGAGCAGAATCAGGTCTTTTGTATTTACTGGTGGGAAAATTAGTTGAGGGCAGGTCTACACTACCGCTTAAATCAATCTAACTTACATCATTCAGGGGTGTGAAAAAGCTTCCCCCGTCCCTAAGTGATGCAAATTTCACGCTGTCCACACCAGCGCTATGTCGGCAGGAGACAATCTCCGGCCGACATAGCTTCTGCTTCTTGCCGAGGTGGAGTAATTATGCGATGGGAGAGCGCTCTCCCGTTGGCATAGAGCGTCTTCACCAGATGCGCTACAGCGGTACAGCTGAATCGGTGCCGATGTAGCGCTGTAGTGTAGACTTGTCCTGAGTAAAACGCCTGCTTCTTCCGCTCACTCCTCTCGAGGAAACATCACAGCAATTCTCTGTCTGTCTGTATTTTTCCACTTCCCCATAGAGCCTGGTGCCATATAAACACACACACACACACACACACACACACACACACACACAACATCTCATTAGGCTGGCTGCACAATTTTCTTTCATTCTGCCTCTCTAGGATAGCTGTACAAATCAGACTATTCGCCAAAGTTGCCGCTGTTCTGTGTAACTGTAGGAATAGGTGTTTGAATGTTGAATCTCATTGGCTCTGCTGGATGCTTATAGCTGTATGTGTAATCTTCTTTTCTCATTTTTTGGATGGGTGGTTAAATAAGTGTGTGTGTAAAAATGTTATGGAATCATAGCGATCGTGTGATGTGTGTGGCTATCAACTGCGTGTTTTCCAGTGTGTGTTACTTGCTTATTAAAGATAGGCTAGAATCAAAGATATAGTTATCTCAACATACACACATACGCCAAACCATTTTAATATTAAACTTAAGCAAAGCTTCCTGAAAGACACATTCTAAAATGCCTTCACAGGCCCCAGTCATCAATATTTTGGACCCAGCTTTTGAGATACCACATCTGGAAATCACACGAAAAACTGTGAGCAAACTCATGACATTCAGGCAGGAAAATAAGTCTATAGAAAATAGCTCCCAACTCCACAATTCTGTTGAACTTGTTCATCCAGCTCTAACTTTTGTGTCTCAAATATGCATGGCATATTAAGGATCATCGAGCCAGCCACAGTGACCACAATTGATGGTGTAGCACCTGTAGTGACGTTACCAAGCCAGGCTCCATTCTGTGAATCCATGAATCTCTGGGGTAACCACACGGGCATTAGCAGTAGGGTGAGGGCATGCACCCCTGTGTGTGTCAATGGATAGTTTGAGAGTATGGTATGTATGGTGTTTTTGTCCATCCTGGCGACATGGCTGAAGAGCATATGATGTTTCTTTTGAATATAATGAGCAATTGGAGGAAGGCCAGATCTCTGCGAAATTACGACATTTTACACAAAATCAAACCACTATATGCCCAAGATTTGGCACTGACAGTGCATATGGAATGCCTCTAGCGGCTCAAAGTCTACCGAGTCCAGGTTTCTGACCTATATAACAATATAACAATACGGGTAGTACACAGGTTAGATAGATCCTGAACTGTGTCTCAGTGCAATTACATTTTTGCAGCCATACATGAGACATGGACTTCAAACGGAGGCGACAAGACCTATTCATCAAAGAAGGTCCTGGGCACCAGAACCCCCGGTGCGGGTGGGGTCAGGTACAGTGGAGTGGATAGATGAGTTAATCTATCTAACCTGCAATTTGTATATGTTCCCTCTTATCTGATCTAAACATTATTATTTTATATTCACAGAGTGATGGCTCAATGGTTTAAGAAGGTGCAGTACCCACTGGAATCAATGGGAGACACACACACACACACCAATTTTGCCCAGTTTTGGTTCTGCAAGTTTCAATGTTCTAAGAATTCTGCTCTGCAGAAAAACCACATCCCAAACACTTGTGTAGCCATCCACTGGATACGGACTGTGTATTTTCCCAACAATACTCATACACACTGTTACCTACCCTTCTTATCACTCTGTATCCAAAACTGTTGTTTTGATCATTTTTTTCATATAGAAAAATGATGCCACAACACAATTCAAATCAATATATTAAAACTGACATATTATCAGACTTCTTGCAGTAAAAAGTACTGGCTTCGTGTCTCATACAAGGTTTCTTCAAGAAGCCTATGTTAGCACGCCCGCCTTAGCAAACCATCAATTTAAATGATTGGGGGGAAAAACAACACATAATAAGTGACAGATTTTTCAAATCAGATAAAGATGGGAACCAGATTATCTGTCTGTGGGTGATAGATTGCAGCAATAATAAATTCACTTTAAGACACTGGATCAATTTTTAATCAAGCCAAGAATTATTATTGCAGAAAGATAAAATGACCCATGAGGAGATGCCTTAATTTTCCACCAATCAAATTATAGCCTTTCTAAATAAGATGTAATGAGATCCATGGAATATCCAGGTTACACAGCCTACCTAATTACCCATGTTCCCTGTCATGTAGTGATATAGTAGCAGTAAACTGACCTCTGAATTTACCAAGATGAAAAGGTAATTAGTTTTTCCACAGGGCTGTAGTGAAAACAACAGCAATGACACATGTCATCTCCTTCCACCAAGTCACAGTCTCAGAGGTGTGTGTGCTTAAAATATACAGGATATGACCTACTGAGTAATAAACTACAGTCATTAAGTGAAGCATGCATATGACAGAAAAGCAACCACTATCTCCAAGTTGAGAATACAGGGTCTGAAAGTAAAGAATGCAACTCTGTATTCCACATTAAATTTTATCAGTATGCTACCATATAAGGGCTCATGAGTTGGTTAAATAGCATATAATTAATGATGTCATAGGGTCATATATAAGAGATACTCCCTGAACCACAGACAGCGTGAGTACAATTTCCATTCATAGTGTCTTTACCTACACAGGCAAGCACTTCCATATTTTTATACCATTTCCAGTATTATGGCCTTGCGGAAACATTTAAAAGACTGTACGGTAGGTCAGTGTACATGAAGGTGTGTGGAGGGCATGGTTAGATGCTACAGTACCTGAAGGGAACTGGTATTTATAAATAGTCCTAACAGACAATCTCAGCCCTGGTCTACACTACGAGTTTAGGTCGAATTTAGCAGCGTTAGATCGATTTAACCCTGCATCCGTCCACATGACGAAGCCATTTTTGTCGACTTAAAGGGCTCTTAAAATCGATTTCTGTACTCCTCCCCGATGAGGAGATTAGAGCAGAAATCGACATCGCCGGGTCGAATTTGGGGTAGTGTGGACGCAATTCGATGGTATTGGCCTCCAGGAGCTATCCCAGAGTGCTCCATTGTGACCACTCTGGACAGCACTTTGAACTCAGATGCACGAGCCAGGTACACCGGAAAAGCCCCAGGAACTTTTGAATTTCATTTCCTGTTTGGCCAGCGTGGTGAACTCAGCAGCACAAGTGACCATGCAGTCCCCCCAGAATGTTTCTACACTCCCCCTATCATCTCCGTCCCTGAGGTTATCGCAGATTAGAAGGTGAAAAAAACGCACTCGCAATGACATGTTTTCCGAGCTCATGCAGTCCTCCCGCACTGATAGGGCACAGCATAATGCATGGAGGCATTCAGTGGCAGAGGCCAGGAAAGAATTGCTGTGTTTGCTTAACGGCAAAAGTATCATGCCTCGCTAGCGATCCTGCCCGAGCCAGGTTGCAGTGTCACATGCACACCGCGCTGTGTCAGCCTTGGGAGAGGGTGTGACCGCTTTGTGAGCAGGAAGGCCATAGATATAGACATTGCATTAGGTAGCTTCTGTAGCTAGAGAAAACATTCCTGTGCATTCGGCAAAGTCTGTGGCAAAAAAAGAGAAGCCTTGTAGTGTAGTGGTTATCACGTTCACCTAACATGCAAAAGCCCCTTAGTGTAGTGGTGATCACGTTCACCTAACATGTGAAATGTCCCTGGTTCGAAACCGGGCGGAAACAGGTCACTGTTCCTTTTTCTGACTCCGCTCCTGCATTTTTAGTCTTAGAACAGACCGCGCTGTGAAATTTTACTTTGAATTATATCAGTTATGAGTTAAATAATATGGAAGCTTTCTCTCAGTTATAGTCCCAGGTTTCTTACCCTTTCAGCTGCTCTGATAAATTAACGTTTTTGTTAGGGGTGGGAGAAAATTTTCATGAAGCCTTTTATAGGGACTAAATGCTATCTAGGACTCTGAAATAATCTTAACGTGGCACATAGAGTGCAATCCTTTGTTCTGGATTTGTCATTCCACAAGTTGAACTGCTCCTTACTACTTTCCAGGCTTCATGAGCCATGGGAGCAATGGGCAGGCTGGGTAGGTGCAACCGTGCGGTAATGTCGGCTGGGAGAGCAGCCTGAGGCAGAAGCCTCCAGCTCGCATGATATTCCAGGCAGGACTGAATCTCCATGAGATGAAACTTAAAGAAGAGAATGACCTGGAGTCACTCCCATTTGGTGCTCTAAGAGGAGGATAGTCATGTCTGTCCAGGCATCCCTGATTGACCTCACCGAGGTCTGCCGCTGCCAGTCTGGGGCTCCATCCGTTGGCCCTGCTCAGCCCGCTGCCTGCCTGGGGTTCCAATCATCTAGGCAGGCAGCAGGCTGAGCGGGTCCGGCGGACGGGACCCCAGAAAAAAGGCGTGAAACAATTGTCTGCCATTGCTTTCACGGAAGGAGGGTGGGGGGCTGACAACATGTACCCAAAACCACCCACGACAAAGTTTTTGCCCCATCAGGCATTGAGAGCTTAGCCCAGAATTCCAAGGGGCAGTGGATACTGCGGGAACTGTGGGATAGCTACCCACAGTGCACTGCTCTGTAAGTCGATGCTAGCCGCGGTAGTGAGGACGCACTCCGCAGACTTAATGAGCTTATTGTGGACATACGCAATAGACTGTATAAAATCGAATTCTAAAAAAATTGACTTCTATAAAATCGACCTCATTTTGTAGTGTAGACATACCCTCAGTTATGTGAACACTAGAACAAGCCTGACTATTTCAGTTTTTATGTTCCTACACCTTTTGCTCCTAAAATAGAAAAAGAATTCAGTTTGTGGGAATATTGACCACCAGCAAAACTATCAGCCAGAACTGACTGTGGGTTTCTTTGGGCAAATCAAGAAGCAGGAAAGCACTCAGATGATTTGTCCTGCCTGCATGGCCTTTCCTTTGGGCATCAATGCAGCTTAGAGATACAATGACAATCATAATTGGCTCGTGCAAAGAAAGTCCTCATCAAATTAATGAGCTACAACAATTCATCCATCTGCTGTCCCTTTCTTGCTAATTTATTAATAACAATTACACAAAAAATGGCATGGATTATAAATTTCAATTTCTCTTCTTTACCTGAAAATTTAGTCTATAATAGTCTTAGAAATGATCTCATATTATTTCAATGAGATTTATGGCTTATTACTAGTAATGTGGCAGTACCCAATTGACCATAAAAGCTAAGTATTTTAAAGTAACTTAAATTACCCTTTCTGAGCAAATTGGATATTTGGATTACACAGCAGGCATTGCTTTTATGACAGATGCACTCATAACATCAGCAGCACATCATACCACTTTGCTTGGTTTTACTTAGGCCTAACATATGATACCACATGGTGCAGCATCATGAATCTTACATGATGTGAGTATCAATGGGTTAAATAAAATGTCTTTTTCTAGCTAGGATACAATAGACCATCACACATGAAAATGGCTGGTTGAAGAGCACTGACAAGGCAGATATAGGGTAGAGTTTTCAAAAGGGTTTAACCTATCTCTGCTCCCATTCAAGACATTAAATTCTATGGGAGCAGAGTTAGGCCAAGACTGAGAACTTTTGAAAATCCCGCCCATAAGTGCAGGGCCGGCTCCAGGGTTTTTGCCGCCCCAAGTGGCGGGGAAAAAAAAAAAGCCGCGATCGGCGGCACTTCGGCGGCAGCTCTACCACCATTCATTCTTCGGCAGCAATTCAGCGGCGGGTCCTTCCCTCCGAGAGGGACTGAGGGACCCACCACCGAATTTGCCACCAAAGAGCCGGACATGCCGCCCCTTTCTGTTAGCCACCCCAAGCACCTGCTTGCTGCGCTGGTGCCTGGAGCCGGCCCTGCGTAAGTGTGTGTGTAGTTATGGCATTTTTAACTCCCTGGAACAGATTCCGATTTCAGTTGTACTGGTGTTAATCAGGATTAATTCCAATGAACTCAGAAGTTCATTACACCAGTATAAATCCAGTGTGAATTAAATCTGTATGAGGCCCAATGAGTTCACCTGTTCTATTTTTTGCAGGATTGTATTAAACTAACAATAATTCTTTCGGCAAGTTGAGTTATGACATACAGGGTGACATCCTGGCCCCATTCAAGTAAATGGCAAAACTTCCATTTAAACTTTAATTACACTAGGATTTTACCCTCAGACCTGGTCTACACACAGATTTTGTATAAATATAACTTTCACTTAGGTGTATGAATTTTTTACCAAAATAGTTATACCAGCACAACCCCTAGTGTGGGCACAGTTATACTGGTACAAAGGTTCTTTATACTGATATACCTTATTCCCCTTCTTGTATAGGAATACCAATACAAAGCACCTTTATAGCAATATAACTGCACTGGCACTATGGGGGATTGTACCTCTTTGTCTATACTGGTATAGTTAAAGCAGTACAACTTTTATATGTAGATAAGCCCTTAGACTCAAGCGCAGCTGGACATCCTAGGGAGTCAGCTTTCATCTTCCCACTACAGGATGTGTGTGTTTTAAGTTTGGATCACATGGTGTTACCTAATATAGGGTAAGATAATGCAAAAATACTTTTTCTCCTGTATCGGTTAGAAAAATCCATGAGAACAAAATACATACCCGTGAATACTATCTAGGTATTTCTTAACCACATAACTGTATTTAAACATTTGATGAAAATGTGTCACTAAAAAAATGAAGGCCATACATCGGCCAGTTTGAACAAAGGAGATGTTACTCTAAGATTAACATCTGACACTAAGAAAAGATCTAAACACTGATTTCCACTTGTGTAATATTTCTACTAATACTGTATCTCTGTCTAATTAGGACATTAATTAAAAAGTAAAGTTAATGTAAAGGGAAATTTCCACCAGCATTCCATTAGATTTTCTGGTAAATTAATCCTTTAAAACCTGTAACGGAGATCTTCAAAAGAAAGCGTTCTTAACAAATATGTAATAATCAACATAATTAAAACCTCTCTAAAGTACAGATGTTTTTAACAAATGGCATATGTTTGTTTAAAAGTATGCATAAATCCCATTCATCTCACAATATACGCATGCATTAGACAACATAAGTATTGGACAATTCCTTAAGGACAGCCAGCTCAACTCATAAGAAGGTTAGTTTGTGGGACTCGGTAAACTCTTAGACAGTCCCCTACCCCAATTGAGTTCAGCAAATGCTTATAGATGTTTTCACACCTCAAGTCCCACAATATTTTTCAGTTTAGACTTTACAGTATCTCCTCTGCCCCTGCCCTAAAGACAGATTCTCCTCTCATTTCCTCCTCTTTGACTCCTATTCCAGTCTATCATGCTTCCAATACTGCATCCCTAGCAGCAGCATCTGAGTGCATGAGTTTAAGATCTAGCAAAATAGACCTTTTTTTCCCTACTACTCTAAGGGCTTGTCTACACAGTGGATTAATGCGTGCCACAGGGTGTGATTTCTAAACCATGCTAATGTATCGTGCATTAATTGGCACCCTCCTAGTGCACAATACGGGTTCCCTAGTGTGCTTTAACATAATACTGTTTGAAACAGCAGTGTGCCTGTGCACAAGCCCCTATTCTACTGTTTGGTTGAAGCCATTTGGGGGACATTCAATAGTTCTATCAGACTTAGTGGTGAGTGAACATCATTTGTGGTGTTTTGGTTAAGATCAGCTTGCTATCTGGATGTGTGTTCTGGGGACTACATCATGTGAATGTGATGATCTAATAAAGGTCTTTTACATCTTTTATGATCCCAAGAGATTTGGAAATTTTGTTCAGTTTGAATAAAGAGTTTAGCTGCTTACGTGAACAGTCCAAATCACTGATGTCTGCACATGGGGCAGAAAATCTCACAATATTGCCAGTTTTTCCTGTTTCTGATCAGGCCAAAATTACCCCATATGTACCCCAAAGTCTCATGCTTTTGGACAGGATGCTCAAGTGTCCTTTTAAATGTTACATTTGCCACCAAGTGCACTTGCAGCGCTGATTAACTAGGAATAAATGCAGCTTTCTTTAGATTTGGCCTCCTTCAGTATTGCTTGGCAAAAAAAAGAAAAGTATGCATCCATCCTGATCCTATCTATCTTAGATACTTACTATCCCCCAATACTGTAGTATCTGAGCACCACACAGTCTTATCTTCACAACACCCCTCTGAGGCAGGGCAGTGAAATAATCCCCATTTTACAGATAGGGGACTAAGGGACAGGAGACTAAGGGCCAGATTTTAAAAGGTATTTAGAATCCTAAAGATGCCGTTAGGCACCAAGTGGGATTTTCAAAAGTGCCTGGGTCCCTAACGGCATCTTTAGGTGCCTAAACACCTTTAAAAATCTGGCCCCGAGTGACTTGCCCATGATCATACAGGAAGGCTAAAGCAGAGCTAGAAATTGAAGCCAGGTCCCCCAAATGTCATGATACCAACCCACCAACTGACCATCTTTCCTCCATAATAGGCACTCAGATAATCTAGGGAAGATTTCTGCATGCCTGGGAAGGTGTACAACAGGGACGGATGGCAGGTATGCTAAAGATATATTCAAAAAAGAACTTTAACTGGATTTTCAAATCTAATTGTCTTCAATTTAAAAAAAATCAAAATGAGTTAGTCAATTAAAAGGCTGGACAAGGTAGATATTACGGTACATTTCACTGTATCAACAGATAAACCATAGGCTAGTCTTTAAGACAAATTAGGCATCCAGAAAATGCTCACACAATTCCACACAGCTTTTGCAAGCGACAGTATCATGACTACACACTCAAATCTGGTAATGGTTTGCATAAATAGCTAATCTGCACACAGTGTAGTTGTAGCCAGGTCGGTCCCAAGATATCAGAGACACATGGTGGGTGATAAAAGATATTATCTCACCCATCTTGTCTCTCTAATGTCCAATAAAAGATATTACCTCACCAACCTTTTCTCTCTAATGTGTACATAGTCATCCAAGTAGCATGCACGAAGGGATCATCTGTAGGGGGATAACTCCACATCCTACCCCTCTGTCTCAAACTCATCAATGCTGCACTCTCAGGGAAGGGGCTCTGAACCCCCTCTCTCATAGCATTACTGAAGGAGAAGTCTCTACAAGCTACACCCACAGTGCACTCTGAGGGAAAGACTCCATTGCCCTTCCGAGGGCTGGCTAAAGGTTCGGGTTGGCTCTTTAATCAGAACAATGTGGCCCATCACAGCTAATAGGTACCATTACGTGAATCAAGCACAGATTTACCAATTTACAGTCCTAGAATCATACAAGTGTCAGAGATGACCTATGCCTGCTGACAGTGGTGGGGGGAGCAGAGTGAGGGCTGCCGGCTCCAGCAGTGTTACTGAGCATGCTCAGTCCATGTGAGCCTTCCCAGTACAAGCCAAGCAGCAAATCTGAGGGGGCACATGACCCCACATGTCCACCCACGCATCACCTCTGAAGTGATTGGAAGGGACCTCAAGAGGTGATCTAGTCCAGTCCCCTGCACTCAAGGCAGGACTACGTAATAATAGACCATTAACTAAGTCATGACACTTTATTAGTGTAATCCCATAAAATGGCAAATATTTGCCACCATCTGCAGTAAATTCAAGCAATCCATTGGATCTGTTGAAAAAAGATTGCAAAGTAACACAAACATTACAGGTACTTTTGATATTAATCTTAGAATACTCCATGGTAAATAACTATCTAGAGTATCGAAATAAGTCAGTCAGAAATGTTCAGTTAAGAACCATAGCAATTACTATCCATAGTAATTCAGCTTATTTTTTTTTACTGTAGCTTTATGGAAATATTTGGAACACTATGGAATGCAAAGCATTTTCTAATCCAGGAGTAGGCAACCTATGGCACGCGTGACGAAGGCGGCACGCGAGCTGATTTTCAGTGGCATTCACACTGCCCAGGTCCTGGC
Source organism: Terrapene triunguis (assembly GCF_002925995.2). Classification (NCBI taxonomy): domain Eukaryota; kingdom Metazoa; phylum Chordata; order Testudines; family Emydidae; genus Terrapene; species Terrapene triunguis. The sequence goes on along the minus strand of NW_020664483.1, from coordinate 15,392,971 downwards.
CACTGGTCCGGGGGGCTCTGCATTTTAATTTAATTTTAAATGAAGCTTCTTAAACATTTTAAAAACCTTATTTACTTTACATACAACAATAGTTTAGTTATATATTATAGACTTATAGAAAGAGACCTTCTAAAAACGTTAAAATGTATTACTGGCACGCGAAACCTTAAATTAGAGTGAATAAATGAAGTCTCGGCACATCACTTCTGAAAGGTTGCCGACCCCTGTTCTAATCTGAATGTTTCAGTTCAGATCAATGGACTTCAGACAAAAAGCTTAAGTTTTTCTATTAACCTCAGGTAGAATTTTTCAAAAGCATTCAAAGTTGGCCTAGCTCTGCTACCACTGAAATCTAGACTTCAATGGGAGCAAAGCTAAGCCAATACAGAGTGCTTGAAAAATCCCAGCTCTAGGTATTTATACAGTGCTTATCCACACAGTGTCCAAAAGCCTTACACATGCTTAAAGTTGTATCAATGTAAGAGTCTCTCTCCCGCTCCGTCCCATACTGATCATTTGATTGCTCGATTGATTCTGGAAAAGCTAGAGAGTCTTGCATTTTGTTCTGTACATGGAGAGGTTCCTGATCATTCTTACCTCTTGTGGAAGGAGTTCAGTTATTGCTTTCCTCCAGGTGCTGATCTTACCCAGGAACTGGGATAACTTAGAAATGGGTACTGTTGGTTGCCTATGATATGAAAGAGACGTGCAGGAGAGTGTCATCAGAATATTACTGGCGTTTGACTCCAAGTTGTTCTACAGACTCTCCCGGCAGTTTAACACAGATGCTGAATAGGATGAGAGAAGGAGATTGGAGGGGGACTCCTAGAAAGTGGACTAGCAGTAGCACATTACAAATTCTTGAGTTTGGTCAGAGAGGAAGGACCACCACTATTTCAAAAAATTACTGATGACTAAGGCTGAGATTTTGTCATGGTTATTTTTAGTAAAAGTCATGGACAGGTCATGGGCAATAAACAAAAATTCATGGAAGCCGTGACCTGTCTGTGACTTTTGCTGCTGCGGCTCCATGGTTTCCCCCACCACCGTGGTGGCTGGGAGTTGTGGGGTTCCCCCTCTGCCAACGGCAACTGGGAGCTGCAGGGTGACCATATTTCCCAAAGAGAAAATGGAAAACCCCAGCTGCTCGCCCGAGGCGATGCCCCCCTTCCCACCACGTGAGGCTGTCACCTGTCGCTGGAACTTTGCAGGGGGCCCGTCGCTTGTCACTGCTGTCGCCTGTCACTGGAACCCTGCCAGGGCCTCACTGGCTGTCAGCTTCAGAGTCCTGCAGCCCCTGGGGCTGAAGCAGAGAATGTCACAGAGGTCTCTGGAAGTCACAGATTCTGGCCCATGTCCACAGAAGAGAAGGGGCCATCCATCAGCACAACCCAGTACCATCTCAATTTTTCTGTCCCATTGTGGGGATCCAGGATACCAGCAACAGATAGGTGAAGTTGGAGATGAGTCTTTACTAGCTTCTCAGCTTGCTCAGGGAATCAAATATGAAATTGCAGAACTACCAACTGTGGTATGTAATCTATCATTTAAATCGGCTTCTGTACCAGATGACTGGAAGATAGCTAATGTGATGCCAATTTTTAAAAAAGCCTCCAGAGGCAATCCTAGCAATTACAGGCCGGTAAGCCTAACTTCAGTACCAGGCAAATTGTTTGAACCTATAGTACAGAACAGAATGATTAGATACATAGATGAACACGATTTGTTGGGGAAGAGTCAACATGGCTTTTGTAAAGGGAAATCATGCCTCACCAATCTATTAGAATTCTTTAAGGGGGTCAACAAACATGTGGACAAGGGTGTTCCAGTGGATATAGTGTACTTAGACTTTCAGAAAGCCTTTGACAAAGTCCCGCACCAAAGGCTCTTAAGCAAAGTAAGCTGTCATAAGATAAGAGGGAAGGTCCTTTCATGGATCAGTAACTGGTTAAAAAGATAGGAAACAAAGGGTAGAAATAAATGGTCAGTTTTCAGAACGGAGAGATGTAAATAGTGGTGTCCCTCAGGGGTCTGTACTGAGACCAGTACTGTTCAACATATTCATAAATGATCTGGAAAAAGGGGTGAACAGTGAGGTGGCAAATTTTGTCACACTATATAAAATTACTCAAGATAGTTAAGCCCAAAGCAGACTGTGAATAGTTGCAAAAGGATCTCACAAAACTGGGTGACTGGGCAACATAATGGCAAATGAAATTCAATGTTGATAAATGCAAAATGCACATTGGAAAACATAATCTGAACTATACATACAAAATGATGGGGTCTCAATTAGCTGTTACCACTTAAGAAAGAGATCTTGGAGTCATAGTGAATAGTTCTCTGAAAACATCCACTTAATGTGCAATGGCTGTCAAAAAAGCTAACAATGTTAGGAACCATTAGAAAAGGGATAGATAACAAGACAGAAAAATATCATAATGCCTCTATATAAATCCATGGTGCCTACATCTTGAATACTGCATGCAGATCTAGTCGCCACATCTCAAAAAAGATTATATTGGAATTGGAAAAGTACAGAGAATGGCAACAAAAATGATTAGGGGTATAGAACAGTTTCCGTATGAGGAGAGATTAAAAAGACTGGGACTTTTCAGCTTTCAAAAAAGAAAACTAAGGGGGGGAGAATATGATAGAGGTCTATAAAATCTTGACTAGTGTGAAGAAAGTGAATAAGAAAATGTTATTTACTCTTTCACATAACACAAGAACTAGGGGGTCACTCAATGAAATTAATAGGCAACAGGTTTAAAACAAACAAAAGGAAGTATTTCTTCACACAGTGCAGTCAACCTGTGAAACTCTTTGCCAAGGGATGTTGTGAAGGCCAAAACTATAACAGGGTTAAAAAAAGAACTAGGTAAGTTCATAGTAGTTGTAATGTCTCACTAGTTCTACTCTTTGGCTTCTTGGTGGGCAGACTTTATGTCTCAGAATGTAACTGACTCCATGAACTTCAGGGATAGACCATGAAGATAGGTCTGGAGAGTTTTGCTCTTAAACTTAAGTTATTCTGGCTAGCATATTGACTAACAGTTTTATTTATTAGGCAATTTGTACATCTGAAAATAGGGTCCAGAGCACGACTTGCTACATGTGCACCAGCAGGTATGGCAGACAGCTGTCACTCAGTCTGGGCTCTTTGCTCTAGAAACCCTCCACTGTTCATGTGTCTAAAGACTAGCTGATCCATACATCGGTCTTATATTTTTAATGATATGAGAAAGTAGCACAGAATATATACTGAATGGGATTTCTAAAAAGCCCAACTGACTTAAGATAATGAGTCTTTCTGACTTTCAATGGGACTTGTGCACCTATGTTGCTTAGGCCGGCAGAAAAACCCACCTACTAACTACTGGGACTTCTGTCCTATGATAGGACAGGTCCTGTTAACATTAATAGGAGTTAACTGTAATGCAATTTGAGGGTGCTCAGCTCCTGCAAGGATTGGGCCCTAGAAGGGGTGGGGGGTAAAAAGGAAAGGAATAAAAGCATTGGAAAAGCAATCTACTGAGGAAGACAAACCTAGAGCTGCAATATGTCCTCCCCCAAATTTCATCTGACTCTAAAGCTCAAACTTCATCAAACTATTTTCATTACATTGTTATCTTTAGATATTTAATTAATTTGCAGCAAAGTCCCCGGCATTCTCATTCCTTAGCTTCCTGCTCAGTTTGGCCCCAGAGTAAAGAATACATATTCACATGCCCAGAAGCTAGAAATCTTACCATATTTAACAAGAAGCATCTCTGACAGTAATTGGAGTTTTGTATCAAGACAAATAAATGGTAAGATCATAAGAACATACTCTAGTGGCCACATGCACCTGCAAATACTAACATCAGAGAATGAATTTAACATAAGGCCTCAGTGGAGATGAATTTTCTATAAACAAACAATCTGAAGAAAGCCTCACTTTTGTCATGTGTTATTCCCATAGAAGAAAAATGAATATTCTGTTTTGTTTGTTCCTTACCAGCAGCACCAGCTTCATTATTTACCATTAGTCCTTTCACTTTCTTGTCATGTGTGTAAAACTATAATATCCTCAGTGACAGTGGAACAGCTATCTTTCCTCAGTGCTGGCACTTCATGCAAATTATCCACATTGTTAAATATGCCAGAATGCTAATATCGCACATGGAAGAATTTAAAGAGGCTTTTCACATATTTTATTATATAACAGTTTACTTCTATTAAGTCACTGTTATAATCAAAGGGCCCAACTCTGCAGCATTTATTCTCACAAGCAGCTCCCATAGGATAGGGTAGAAAAATGGTCTAGTGGATAAAGACAGGATGGGGAGTCAGGAAGCCTGGGTTCTATTCTTTGCTCAGCCACAAACTTCCTGTTTAACCGTGGACAAGTCATGATCTCTCTGTGTCTCAGTTCCCCCATCTGTAAATGTCTCAGTTCCCCCATCTGTAAAAGCTTCCCCTCCTCTCACACAGGTGCTGTGAGGATAAAAATCCATTAATGATTGTGAGGTGCTCACATACCACGATGATGAGGGCCACATAGGTGCTCAGACTGATTAATGTCAATGGGACTTCACGTGAGGAAGACTTGCAAAATTAAGTCCAAAAGCTACATGCTTAAGGAATAATGTTCATGGCAGAGAAGTATTCGAAGCAATTGATATATTTTGCAGGTGATTAAGAACTTAATTTTGCACCCATTGAAAGCAATGCCTGCAGTGTTGCCAACTTCAATGAGTGCAGAATTGGACACTAAATGCTGAAGTTGTACTAAGGCATGAGAGTGCCAGAAGAGATCAAACACCACAGCTTTGAATTAAAAGGAAAAAATATTTTCTTGGCTCCTGAGTGTTTGAAAAGTCTCTTCAGCTGTCCTCTTGGAATCCCCATTGCTCTAACTTTGAGGAAGGCTTCAATGAATGACTCAGATACCATGATGATAGGCTGCTTGTTAACAGGATAGCAAGAAAGCCAAGAAAATGCAATCTCCATCCTGCCTCTGAACTATCTCTCCCATGGTACCAAAGATTCAGTAGCTTCCCAGCCAGGGAATCTGATTTCCCCCCTGCTGCTCTGGATAGTTTTTGGTGGTTATATTATCATTTGCTTAAAATAGTAATAATGTATGATTTACCTGAGCTTCGAAGCTCTATATGGTAATTTTACAGTGGGCCCTAAATGGACATTAGCCACAATGTTCAAGTACAAATTCCAATTCGACATTCCCCAGAGGTCACGGGAAGGTGTTCAGAAATGGTGGTTTGGTTCAGGCCTACCTAAAGTACAATGGTCAGCACTTACAGCCCTTAGTTATTCCCAACTGGGATCAGGGTTCTAATTATTATTTATGTGTTATTTAGTTTACAGGCATATTATTAAAAAAATCAAATAATAATATCGTCCTGAGCTTGCCAACTTGCTCCGATTTTAAATGGTGACCACTGTGTCTTTGTTCAACTAGCGTTATCGATTTTAGGGTTTTATACTGCTACCCATCACCATAGTAGCAGAGTCTACGTGAAATCAACAGCAAAGTCTCTAGTGGACTTCTATGCACCCTTTCCTGTGCTGGGGAGCATATCGAACATAAGCCTGTCTCGTATTGGCAGGCCACAGCATAAATGACACTTCTCATAGAATTTCCAGCTGATAACCATTAATCACATGGTTCTGACTGAGGGAATATTGTAAAGAGTACCATTCCTCCCAATAGTTCCAGACCAAATCCCTGTGGCTGCAGATACACAATGTCAGATATCCAGTTTCTGCAATATTTTGGTTACACAAGATTTCAGCTAATATGTGATTTGGGAATTACAGTATCCCGTTATGCCAATCGCTGAAGTTTGAGGAAAAGTTCACATTTAACCTGTAATGGTTTGAAAATATCTAACTGAACAATGAATACCTCAGTGCTGTTACTGCAGATAAAAGAAAGAACAGGCTTTCAACTCCTGCTCCATGGCCTAAAGGTTAATGGACTAATGCAATAAAGCAATAGGTTGTAACAGGAGTCTCAATACAATTAAAACCATAAAGCTAACGATGATCTGTTTCAAATGAAGCTGCAGATGAAAATAAAACATTAAACAGTTTTGATACACTTACATAAGCGCACTGAGGGCTTTAGTCATGTAAAGTATGTGTAATGCTCAAGAAAAAAAATCTGTTTATTGCCATTCAGTTAAACTCTTTACCATTGGGTAACTTTCCCTATTTCTGCCTGGGACTGACACTAATTTCTACTCAATGAGAATAGTTACGCAACACTTAAAGTTTAATGTATGTATTTAATAGGAGAAAGTACTCATTGCAGCAATCTACGCTATGGCGCAAAGAAAGAACACATGCTTTGGAGCAAAGCAACCAATGGAAAATCGGAGCTGTGTCAGGAATAGCAAGAGAAGGTTCATGGCCCAAGCTTCAGTTACCCTCTTGGAAAACCAACGGAAGAGGAGCCAAAAAAAAAAGATCCATCAGGGTGACACTAAGTTTTTCAAGCTAGTCCCCTTGAGGAGACGTTTCAGGGCAGTACAGGCAGGAGAGAAAGATAAAAAAAGAAGTCTAGGTTTTGGACGGGGAGTAATGGAAATTAGATCAGAAATGTAGGTAGTTCTGTAATTACATAGGGCATTGGAGATGAGTTAGAGCTGATGAGACCGTGGTTCTCAAACTTTTCCATACTATGACCCATGAAAGTTTTGGAATCTCCTCTCCACTCTTCTAGCTATAAAGAAAGGGAGGGTGGTTCTGATGCCCTGAAACCTGTTCATGAACACACAATCCCCCGGGGATGACAACCCTCAGGCTGAAATCTCATTCAGTAAGAGCTGGAGACAATGAAAGGATTCCAGGGAGAGCGGGAGTGAAACAGTAAGAGCAGCAGTAGAAGGCGGCAATTTTCGCAGCTGCATGTTGACTAGCCTGGAAGGGGAAAGCGAGGTGAGGTTACAGTAATCAAAACCAAGAGGTAGCCATGGTGCTGACAATGAGTTTTAGCACTTGGGATAGTGAGGAAAGATATCAGAAACTGGGATTTAGTGAGAGACAGGATAGTGGGATACTGCTATGAGCCAGGAAGACAGGGAAGGTAGTGGAGGGACGTCGGCGGTGACAGAGGCAAAAGAAAGGGTAATAGGCCTTCAAGAGACAGAGGCACCATTATATGATGTCTGTACTAGCTTTGCGACCAATGCATCACATGTCAGAAAAATGAGGGTTGTGTTCATATGAATATTTCCTATTCCCCACTAAATTATACTGGTAATTAGTCTATGCCAAGGCTTTGCAAACTCTTAGACCCATAAGCAACTTGTGAGTTCTCCTGTTCATCTACTCCAAAAAAAAGTTCATCAACCTATTCAGCCCCATTGCAGGACCAGCTGGCCAAATACCCCGCTCAGCAACCATGCATTTCTATCTAAATTAAAAACTTAGTACTGTACTATTATCGTTTATTTGTGGGCCATATTTGGGGGGAACCAGCAGGTATAGTAAATAGTTTGTTATAGTTGGTGGGATGAGAAGGAATAACCAGTCTGGTAGGTGCATCTCCCATCCACTTATAAACTATATTCCTTCGCACAAGCAAGCAAAGGTTTGAAGGCTCTCAGAGTTTAATATGAGTGAGTCCATTGACTGCAATGGAGCTACACCGATTTGCACCAGCTGAAATCTGGCCCTGTAACTCTCTCTTCCTCTCCCATCTTTAGTGATGGGTTTTACGCTGTCTTAGCTCCATGGGAAGAAAAACAAAGTTATTACATTGCCATCAACGAAGATAGTCATCACAGCCACTCTGGTACACGTTAATGTGCTTCCCTGTTCTATTGTTAACGGCCCTCCTTCATAATTTCACACAGTACACTGTGTGCATGCACAGATAGTGCTCTGACACACGAGGCTAGGCCCTGGCTCCCACTAAAGTCAGTGACAAACTTTCACGCACTTCAGTGGGAGCAGGACATTGATGCCAGTGGCTTAGTAGGTTTCAAAAAAGAACTACACAATGATCTGAGTAAGAATAGCAACTACTAGGGTAATATTACAAAGGCTACTAAATCAGATGCTTCAGAAGATAATATAAACTTATCACCTGCTATAGTCAGGGAACATTCCACAAAGTTCTCTCAGAATTATGGAAAGAGGTGAGCTACCGGGTCTAGTATTCTGAGCACAGGACTCGGAAGTAGACACTCCTATTTCGTAATCTGACATTGCTGCTTCTTCTGTGGCTCTTCAACCTCTATGTGCTTCAGCCTCCTCAGATGTAATATGGGGATAATATATCATTCAACGATGCTTTGAGGAACAACAGCACCTACCCCACTCAAGGGTATTTTGAGGGTTAGTTTTGTTTCACACCGTTTTCAAAAAGGAATTATTTTGTTTTGCTTGTTTTGGTGAATATTTTTAACAAACATTTTGTCTGGAAACTTTTTATTTTAGGTTGTTTTGTTTTTATAAACATTTCAGGTTTTCCTTCCCCCTCACATTTTTTCCCTCCTTTCTGCCCTTTTCCTTCCATTTTCACACTAAACTTAGAGAGACAGAAGAAGAGAAAGGGGGAGAGGATAAAGGAAATACCATCAAAGGGAAAGTTTAAAAAAAGTTTTATGAAAATTTCCAGTGACAGAAAAGGCCATTTTTGGACAAAAAAATGTTTTGTTAACAAACTTCAACCAGCTTTACTATCAATCCTAGAATTAATGGCACATTACTGGAGAATGCTATTGAGCCACAGACCACAGGTGAAATCCTGGTCCCACTGATATGAATGGCAAAATTTCAACTTATTTCAAGAGGGTCAGGATTTCATTCCAAGAGAATAGGCTGCAGTCTGACATTTCTAACTAGTTTCATGGCTTGACTTTTGTGACATAGGTAGCATTAAAATCTGAGAACTTGATATGGAACTATATTGTGTATGGCATGAAGAGATAATGAACTTCTAATGGTCTCAATCTTACCTTTAAAAGAAAAGGGCGAATTCCTAATACCTACCCCAAGAAATATTCCAGTGTGTTCTTCAAATGCCGATGTGTTTTAGACAAGTTACTATTATTTTTAACCCCACAAAGCCTGATCCACTGCTGTATAAAGTTGTAAGAGACAAGATCACTGTACGATATGAAAAGGACCGTTCCATGAAGGAAAGAATCATAGAAGTGTTGAAGGGGACCTCGAGAGGTCATCTAGTCCATCCCCCATGTTATCCTATCCTGACTTACCACACAACCTTCTCAACTTGGCAACTACCAGGCACATTTTTTCCTTTTACAATCCTTCATGAAGTGGGACTACTTCATATGACTAAGTAAATGTGTTTTCTGGTTTCATTAAGGTTGCTCACTCTCTCTCTCTCCTTTTCAGAGTAGCCACACCGATACAATTGCCATTGTACACAGGGTACTGAATATATTACATGAAATTATGTAGATCATTACCATGTTTATAATTCAGAAGAATGCATGACGGATGATCAGCTATATTAGACTGTAAGTCTAATTCCTAGCAAATGTATTTAATTATCAATCCTACCAAATTACTCAATCCTTTCCGTAACTGCGAAAAAGGTGCTGCCATGGCTTGGTATTAACCTATCCCATGTTTAAACAATTTCTAAAACTCATTAATACTGTACACTTACAGGGCTAAACCATCAGCTTGTGATCTACCCTATGGTAAGGGGCAGTGCATTGTTGCATTGGCCCTGGAGCAGTTTGATGGCAGAGTATGATTTGGGGAGTCAATCTCCCGCATGGACTCTCTGGTGCTTCAGGGAAGGGGTTCACATAGTGACGGGTCCTTACCTGTCACACTGCATTCTTCCGAATATACAGGTGTAATTATACCACAAGCATGTTGGGGAGGCAGAGTCAAGGTTCCACCTATTGCTCACCCCCACCCATGTCTCCCTGCCCACCTGTACAAGGTGAGGATCTAGTATGGCAGTGGACTTCTTTCATCTCACAGGCAGGAAGCAGTGGGTAGCACACTGGCACCAGGGAATAAAGGGATGCCTTAAGCCCCCTCTATTCCCTCGGGCCTGTGTGCCGGATGGGCCACAATACAGTCCACGAAAGCAAGTTACCATGCATACAGAATAGTCGCTATCCAAAGTTACATATCAAGATCGACTTTAAGACAGCCACAAAGCCTAGCCGAGCTACAGAGGTCCTGGGGGCTCTGTGCTGTGGATGCACCTTGGACCAGGGCCTGTCCCTTTGGGAGAACATATAGTTAACACTGTAACAGAGATCAAGTTATTAGTATTATTTACAATTTGTATTACAGTAGCACCTGGAGATCAGGGCCCCATTGAGAGGGGCACTGTACAAGCTCATAGAAAGAGACAAACTCATAGAAAGAGACAACTACTGCCCCAAAGAGTTTATAATCTACAGATTGATAAGGAGTACAGTTATCACCATGTTATCAGATGAAGAGCTGAGGCACAGAGAGATTAAGTAACCTGCTAAAGAGCCTGAACCCAGAACTCCCAACTCCCAGTCCAGTGCCTTAAGCACAGAACATCCTTCCTCTCTAAAACCCATGCGTTTGCAGCTATTTATACATTTTCCTAATGACCATCTGGCCTGTGATATGAAGCCTACTAGCACTGCAATTTATTATTTCCACTATGTTTTCATGCTGGAAAAATGCCATATAAAACTGTGAACAAAGTTACAACAAGCTCTTCGGCTGGTGTAAACTGACCTACCACCACTGACTTTGGTGGAGCTATGCCAGTTTGTCTAAGACGAAGGCCCAGCCCTTAAAATATCATGTCCTATTTTTACATTTTATAACTGCCAATAAATCATTTAATATGATTTTTTATTTTAATAAAGCTACGTGACTGGACATTTATCAATGGAAGTGTCTGTAGCCTCTGTTTTGCCAGAAGCTGGGAGTGGAAGACAGGAGATGGATCACTTGATGATTGCCTGTTCTGCTCATTCCCTCTGAAGCACTTGGCACTGGTCACTGTCAGAAGACAGGGTACTGGGCTAGATAGACCATTGATCTGACCCAGTATGGCCGTTCTTATGAAGAGAATAACAAAAGTCTTGTGGCTCCTGAAGGATGGACACATTTCCTCCTGTTTGCCAGTGGTACAATATAGGGAGATTGGGGTCAGAAAAAATATAGTCCCTTTTCAATTGCTGCTGCTAAACATTTCATGATGAATCAAGCAAGGGGGCTGCAAGTGAAAATCTGCTGAACTTCCTTTCAGACCATTGCTTTAAAACTTCTATTTACTCCTTCAGAGCTCCTTCCTCAGGCAAAACCCCCCACAGAAACCAGTGCCTGACTGAGGACATCAAGATTTGCCCTACTGACTTCATTAAGAGTTTTGCCCAAGTAAGGAGAGCCGAAGAGGCTGTATACAACGGGTTTTACATTGATCCTGTTAAATTACTATGTGCTGATTCCTTGTGTCTTCCTTTCTAAATGCAGGGAGACGTAAAGATCACTGCAATCTACATTTAATGAAACATCACATCTCATGTGTTTTCTTATTGATTGTATTATTTGTAGGAAATGCTCTGCTCTTGAAATGACAGAAGCTTCTTGTCTTGAATTGCTGTTGTCTACCAAGGACCTTTCAGTTGGGTGCTTTGAGAGTCTGGTTAATTAGTGATTAGGGTCAGAATCACACTATCAGAGGTTTCCTGAACTACCAATGGTGAATCACCATCTGGCATTAAACATTTAGTGGGCACAATGATACTTGCACTGCTCCCTTTTTAAGTGTCAGATTGCCTGATTTTTTCCCAAAACCGAAGGTTAGTGCAAGACTTTTAAGAGCAAAATGTCACCGAATGAACAATAATTAAAACAGGGAGGAAAAAAACTATTAACTGAATCAACTTCCCGTGAACCAAACAGATTTTTTTTGTTTTTTTACACAATGTTACAGGCAAACACAACCATCATAAAAAAAATTACCGGAGTGTTGGGTTTTTTGAGAGGGAGGCGAGAATCAGAAGTCCAAAATATGCCCATTAAGATCTCAGATCAGAAAAGCAGTAAGCATGTGCTTCAAGTTAAACTTCTGCTTAAGTGATTTCCAAAATAAAGATGATTTAAGCACGTGCTTAAGCACTCTGCCTCAATAGGGATGCTTTCTAGAATCGGGGCCTAAAATTGCTAAGACAATAATACAGATCATTTTCATTTACAGTAGTTACGAAAAATATATTATTTTATAAGTAGGTTCATATTAACATGCTGAAATTGTTCTAGGTTTCTGGAACCGGAAATCAGGAGCCTGAGTGGTCTGGCAGACCACAAAACACATGGGGCCTTAATCCAGAATGGCCAACCCCACGCATTCGGAAATCGCGAGTCGGACCCTAAGAAACTTGAAACTGGCTTTAAAATCAAGGAAGAAGGCTGTATTGTTAAAAAAAAACTTACCTTGTTTAAAGGGGAAGTTAAAGCAGCTATAAAAAATCCAATGACTGGAAGTTGAAGCTAGATAAATTCAGAATGAAAATAAGGCATACATTTTTAACAGTGAGAGTAATTAACCACTGGAACAATTTTCCAAGAGTTATGGTGGATTTTCCACCACTTGCAATTTTTAAAATCAAGATTGGATGTTTTCCTAAAAGGTAGGCTCCAGGAATTATTTTGGGGGCAATTCTATGGCTTCTGCTATGCAGGTCAGACTAGATTTTCACAATGGTCCCTTCTGGCCTTGGAATCTATGAATCATGATTTTTTTAAAAAATAATAAATTTGGGTTCTTTTTATTTGCCTTCTGGTTTGTGGGCCCTCAGGATGCATTCAGATAATATTTTAAAGCTTGTCTCCACAACCATGAGGTCTGGATACTTCTTTTTTATTGCAAGACAGCAGAGATTCTCATGTAATCCCTTGATTCCAGGAGCTGGGATTTTAAGAAAAAAAAACAACCCTTGTCAGATTTAGCAACACTGCTAGTGACAAGGCTGCATGCACACCACTAGAGTCAGCCTGAACAGTGACTTTAGGAATATGACCAAGACAACAGGAAAGGTCGTCTTTTTCATGCATGGTTGGAGGTTTACTAAGAAAGCTGCTGAAATGAAATCCCTCATTCAAGATAGCAGGCCCGCCGACAGCAATTCCGGGCCCCAGGGCAGAACAGTCAATGGGCCCCCTAGAAAGGGATCGCTGCCTCCGGTATCACCCCACACATGCCTAAGAGCCTTGCGGCCCGCCCGGGCGATTTAAAAGGGCTCCTGGCCACCACCACTACCACAGCCGCTGTGGCGGCTGGGGGGCCCCGGACCCTTTTAAATTGTCCAGGCCCCAGGGCAATTGTCCCCCCACCCCTGTCAGCGAGCCTGCAAGATAGAATCAAAGACCTTGCTCTCTGATATGGGGAAGGGGGAAATGCAACAAATATTACAGTGGGGACTGCAAAGTTTGCTAAGCACTCAGGAGTTAGGTGTGTCAGGAGAGAAGACAGCACATTGATTAGATTCATGAGCATTCATCTTACTTTCAGCCATTTCAGGCTTCTGGAAACAGCTACAAAACCAATGAGGACTCCGGTGGCACCTTAAAGACTAACTGATTTATTTGGGCATAAGCTTTCGTGGGTAAAAAACCTCACTTCTTCAGATGCAAAGGCTGGAGCATTAAGGAGACAGTATTTGTTTGTTTCATTTTCACTTTCTTTGCTAGCACCTGATGCTTACAAGCTCAGCTCCTCCACGCTTGTACAGATCTGAACTTTTGCAAAAGATCTAATTTAAAGACCAAGAGCATGCCTTTGCCAAGTGAACTATACTGGAAAAGCTTGCACTGAGATTCTTGGTCTAAGGCTATTTAAATAAACTTGTAAAAGTCTGTACGTTGACTCTGTCAATGAAGCTTGTAACCATTAAACATTCACACTGATGTCCCACCCCATCGGGCTTTTGAAGACTTTTCCCAAGTAGATTTTATTGTAAGTATATCTTGTCAGAGATATGAAATGAAATATCACCATCTTCCATTTATGAGCTGATCATTAGTAATGGACTCATCATAATCATCGAATCTTTTTTTCCCCTTCATATTATCCAATCATGGAATGCAGTAGCACAATAAACAGGCTTTATCCTTTATTTCATTCAATATAGTAAGTATTCTGACTAGCCTTTACTTAGAATCTGATTTCTCACAAAGGAGCATTTGCAAGGTGAAAGATGGATATTCTGAGAGATATTTTACTTGTCATCAGTTTTGTGTTCTTATATCTCAGGCTGAGATACCCTCTGACAGATAAGCTCAGTCATCAGAGGAAAAGAATAGCAATGCCTTTCTCAAAGGCTAGCCCACACTGCTCCCGTGTGGCTTCTAGGGAGAAACAAAAAGAATGGGGTTGAAACTACAGTGTTCTATAAAGAAGTGTCTGGTCCCTCACTTAGATAAATCGGGGACTGTGCCTCTATTTCTTGTATACTGAGCACCCTCCTTGCACTTAAAATAATAATGATAATGGTGAAGTTCAGGAAAAGATTTTATCTGACATTACCTATGTGCCATAGCAGAACTCCTAAACTGTCTAGGCATTCTATCAGTAAACACCTAGCAATTAATAAATGTGAAACTGCTGCTATAGTAGGTTAAGTGAATTCTGTGCCGTTTACTATGTGTAGATCTTTTCGAAGACACCTTAAAAACCAAAGTTCTGTCTGCTTTATATGAACATTATTGTCCACCTGAACAATACAGATCTCCACTGCAGGGGGTGTGCCCAGATGTACTTACACAAACTTTCAGTTGTGCAGCATGCAGGGCACTGGTTTTCAACCTGCCTACTGACTTTTCACACCAGCAATGGCTGCATGATTCTTGTATGAATGTAGGTCCTGATCCTGGAAACACTACTCGGAGTAGTACTTGCTGCTGTGAGGAGACCCAGTTAAATCAGTGAAAATATTCAGAAGCAAGCACTATACACTGGATTGGGACCATCATTTGTAATTCACTTAATTTATAATGTACTTTTGAGTCAATTGAGATGACAGACTCTATAAAATTATAAGCTATTATTGAATAATGGGCTTTAATTCAGAGTAAAATGGAAAAGTGACTGGAAAAAATAATTGTATACTATCTGTATATTTGAGAGAATTGCTCTTTGCATCTCTAATAAGACTAATAGAATTTCCAGTAAATATCCAACGCATAACTCTTCAGAGTTCTATACAGGAAATTTTATTTTAATACACTGAATTAACCTCAGACTGACATTTAAACATGTCTCATGCTCCTAAGAGTAATTTATTCTCTTTAAAGCAAATTTGCAAATCAATTCAATGAGTTTTTAGGAGGAGGCAAAAACAGCTACTGTGTACAGCTCAGATGCCTTTTGTGCTTCATTCCCTCCTCCCCCTCCAAAAAAAGCCCTTTATTTCTTAACCTGAAATGTTGAGGCTATTTGTCCTTAACATATCACTTTTTAGATATGGAAAAGACATCTAAATAAGCAGTGTAGAAACATGGTCATAGCCCCCTTAGTAAGAAGGCTTCTTTGGAAAATCTAACAGACTGACAGCTTGTATCAATAAAGCAGACAGGTTCAGTGTGGGGAGAAGGGAAGAGATGTGCACAAGTACTACCTTGACTGAAGGGAGAACAGGTATCCCGGGGTTTGCTACTGGAGTATCAGCAAGAAGGAAATTGATCATCTGAGAGTGTTTGCAGGCTGCAGCTCTCATATCTACAATTTAAAAGAGGATATTCAGGGATTGGAAGGACTTTATGAAAGTAAAAATGGCATCCTAGTGAGGAGTAAACTAGGGGGATCAGCGAATGCAGCACATAGCTTACTTTTAAAGTGTCCCAGGTCATAAAACACTTAAAATATATATTTAACCATCCAGATTTAGCGGATAGAGCAGAATGAATACAGACTTAAAAATGCAAATGGTTCTTAGGCATTCTAAGAGCACATTATGGTGCATCAGGCAAATCCTCCTTAGTTCATGCAACTACTGACCCAAGACTTCACAGCTATTCCTTCAGAGCCATTAAAATCAACTGTGTTAATCCCATCACCACCATGTTATACAGTTTAGCAGGTAGAATAAGCAGTAAGTTATACAGGAGTTGTATATATCCATCAAAAGGAGAATACTCCTCCCTACTGCCAAATTTTATTAACACACAGGGTCCAGATTGGGGTTGGGTCAGAGCTGCGCCACGTCAGGGGAAACACAGGGAGGGATGGCAGGTACCTTCCCTTCCTCAGCAGCCCAGTCTATAGGAGTGAGCAGGCAACATTTTCCTCTCCAAGGTGCAGTGTACTGCTGCTAATGGGTACACAGACGGAGGAGTACCCCTGCACTCTCTTCATACAAGAGCCCATTGCAATCAGGCCATAGATGTTTAACAATGTGCTACCTGTATGCAAATGTGTACATAACGCAGCTCAAACAGATGCTGCAACAGGAGTGAACTGAATAGCTATCAAGTGAACAAACTAATAAAGGTCACATTTTCAGGTGCTATCCACAATGGCCTTCAATAGTATGACTATGAAAACGCAAGCACAAGTATTTGCACCCACAGAAGTTGGTCTCTCTTGCAAGGCATTTGTGCATACAAATCAGATACTGTAGGTGAGTGATGGGGGTGCAAAGCCCTCATTTTTCCTCTCAGAACAGTTTTGCTCACATTTTCACTTGCACATACATTTTTATGGGCACAAAATCAGAGAGTCCAATTCTGCTCCTATCACAGTGCTGTAGTAATATGTTTACTCCAGATCTGTACCTGCTTTACGGAGAGCAGAACCTGCAGCTGAGAATTACAAAAACTTTCCCCAAAACTTTTTTCAGTCCAGAAAATAGCACCTTTTCAGTAATGTAAAGGTTCTGACACAAACCAACAAAAATCAGGAATTTCAAAGTTATATCTGACATTGTCCTTATCTGTATACCATGTAGTTGTAGCCATGTCGATCCCAGGATATTAGAGAGACAAGGTGGGTGAGGTAATATCTTTTATTGGACCAACTTCTGTAATATATTAATATAATTAATATCTCTATTATGATATAATATATAGTATTATACTAATTAGTTATATTATAATATAATATATTAATACCATAACAGAAGTTTTGGTCCAATAAAAGATATTACTTCACCCACCTTGTCTCCCTACTATCTTTAATGGACATTGTTCCACTTGTCCACCTTATACACATTTAACTGATATATATGTAGTTAATTCAAATTTATTTAACCTCTGAAATTGAATGAATTCAGTTGTCTAAAGAAAGAATAATTAGGATTCCCCAGAAAATACTACATGGAATGCTTCAGAAAAATTCCTACCTGTTCATACATCCAGGGTAAATAATCTGCTGAGAAGAAATAAAAAATAAAAAACACTGGGACCTACTGCGCCATTGATTATAATCAATATAATAATTATTAGGCACAATTTATCATTGATTTCAGTGGGAACTTCAGCTTAAAAACTCATGGTACAATGCAGCCCATTGGTTCAACTCCTCAGCTGGTTTAAATTGGCATAGTTCCGATGGAGCTACACTGTTTTAACCCACCTTTGGACACAGCCTATTGTTCTCAGTAAAAATACAGCATATGAAAATTTAAAGCAGTTGTGTTAAGGTCATTATCACAAGAGCAGTCCTCCATGAGATTGATCCAAACAATTGTAGTTCACTCTAGGATTGCTGCAGTCATTTGGGACATTACTGTGGCATACTCTAGCACATTTTACTAAGTTATAATAAAAGAAGAGTATGGTATATACAATAATAGCACACAACATACAGGGAGGATGACTATAAACCATTTTCTGTGTTTTCTCTCATTAAAGAAGACCACATGTGGTTCTGCTTTGCTCTGCTACTCATGAGTTATGCAGCTGTTGCCCCATGACATTATTTTGCCTTCCCATTTGCTGTAAATGCACACATGTATATTATCTACACTCTGCTAGGTAAGATGTACATATATATTAACATAAAATGAGTTTGGTAATATTAGACCTATTTTTCTTGGAGTATTAAACATCGAATTTGCGGCAAGGATCTTTGATAGGTAAGAATGGAGAAGCGTCACTTCTGTTAATTAAACGGGTTTTCAGGAGTTCAAGACTTCCTGAAAAAATTATCCTGTTGGGCTCAATTTGGCCTTGCTTGCTCTCAGCCCGAAGACACATTTTTGGAAAGTCTGAGGAAAAGCCCTTCAACTATTTTTAGTTATCCAATGGGGGAGAAATTCTCTTCCACTTAAAAATAAGAGACTTTTGGCATATGGGTAACTCAAAATGTGTGAACCCACATAAAACATGAAACTTCACATGTAGCTCTAGCTAAATAAGACTATGAGTGTGAAAAGTGAAGGAATTAAATGATAAGTTACAAAGAAATGATTCTAGCATGCACATCCTTAAATGTTACTAGACATTAACCTATATAATGTCCTACAGCACTAAGGAGTTGAGCAAAAACAGTAGCCTCATAACTAGAATTTTGTCCACCCTGAGTGGTTAAATTTTATGGAGTCACATAAAACATCTTCACAGCTCCCAAATGCCATAGAAGGGGGGAAATGGGGGGTCTCTATTTTTATCCCTTTTTTCAAAAAACAAGATATTAAATATTAAAATCTTCATTAATGCAATGTTGAAGTGAAAAATGTAGGCATACACATCAGGAAATGAAAGTTAAGGTTTTCATAGCACAGTAAACTCATACTGCAAGCATGCAGAATTTCAATTATAAATTCTGACAGTTACGGCCAGATTTTTAAAGGTATTTCAGAGGGAGTTAGGCACCCTAAATACCTTTTAAAACCTTGCCTTTACACTCACAAATGAATAAATATATATATATATATTATATATACACACATATATACAGGACCACATTTTCAAAAAGGTCCAGCAACTACAAGTGGGGCCAAATTTTCAAAAGAGTGCAGCTCCCATTTAGATAACCTGTCAAAGCAAATCATGGGCTTATCTTTAAGCATGATCATCCTCCCAATGCATTTAAATTAATGACTCACAAGCTTAAAGTTAGGCATGTCTTTAAATGCTTTGCTGAATTGGGACCCATGTAAGGAGCTAAGCTGTTTTGAAAATCTGGCTCATTCTGTAAGGCAGATGAGTTAAAATTGCTATTAAAATGTCGAGAGTACGAGGGAAGAGCAGCAACATCAGTTTCAGTACAACATCCACAAGGGGCATGGCCTAAGGTTTATGGGATATGATGGACACCCAGCCACCTCAGGTCTCCACTATGGCCTGTCAAACAATGCTATTTTAAAAAAATATCAAATTATCAGAGGCAATTTTCTATAAACTTCTCCTGTGATTGAAGGAAAACTTTTGTTGTGCTTTTATCTTGAATTCAATTAGAGCAGTGTCCTGTGAGAGATGATAATTTTACATTCTGCCAAAAGTTTTAACATTCCCATCAAGCTTAAATACAGGTTTGCTGTTCATTTTGACTACTGTCACGGAGATAATGACCACTTCACCCTGAACTGCTTGCAGTTATGTACAATTATCATAAAGTTCGATAAAAAAAAATTAATTTAAACCTGCAGCTAAATCAATAGCATCTTCCGCATTCAACTTCAACAAAAATACTTGCAACCCAAGTAACAGCTACTCATTAATAAAAGTTTAGCTTACACTGAATGTCAGAGTCAAGAAATCACAGAATTTGCCCAGTCTGGCTAAGGGCAGCCAGCAATTCATGTCACTATTCACATTTTTTACAAATATCAGCAACAGGGACATGGTTGCCGTTATGCTCAGCAGAATGGAGACAAAGGGATCAATTCTGCTCTCACCTACATGCCGGTGTAAATCCAGAGTAACTGCAATGAAGTTTCATAAATCTAAATGAGAGCAGAATTTGGCCCAAAATCTGTGAAGCCTTTTTGGCGAGGATACAGTGTGGTCCAGCACACTGAGCCCTGGACTTCGGCAGGTCATTTATCTGGTTTTAAACTGGACTGTCCTCTTTTTGGCTGGTTGGTCCCTCATCACGAAGTGAGACAAAACCAGATGTGGTTTGTCAAGTATCAGATGAGGGACAGAGAATCATAGAATATCAGGGTTGGAAGGGACCTCAGGAGGTCATCTAGTCCAACCCCCTGCTCAAAGCAGGACCAATCCCCAGACAGATTTTTGCCCCAGATCCCTAAGTGGCCCCCTCAAGGATTGAACGTACAACCCTGGGTTAAGTAGGTCAATGCTCAAACCACTGAGCTAGAGCACGCCACTCCACCTTTGCTAGCATGACCTCACATGCACCATGCATGCGAGGTCACGCCAGCACAGATGGAATGGTGTGCTCTTCAAAATGGCATTCTCCATGCAGCATGACTTCATACGGTGGTATTGAAATGTCTGATATTCTGGGAATGTCTGAGTGGCCATCCTACCTGGGCTGGGAGTCAGGAGATCTGCATTGTATTCGCAGCTCTGCCTGCTGGGAGACCTTAAGTGAGTCACTTCACATATCAGTTTTCCTTCCCAACCCTTTGTCTGTCTCATCTATTTGGACTACAAGTTTTTGGAGCTAGTCCTGTTTCCCTATGTATGGTGCCTAGCACAATGGGGCCCAGATTTTTGCTGGTACCTGTAGGCGCTATGAGAATAATATTAATGTTAATGCTATAAATATTTAGTCAAATATCTCCAGCAAAACACTTTGGCACATGTGTAGTCCATTGACTTAAGCACATGTGTAACCCATTCACTTCAAAAGGACTATGCGCGTGCCTAAGTGCACTGCTGGACTGGGGCCATACAGACCACAGAATGTCACTTTTAGTGTATAGGTAAAACTATTGACTCATGGATATAGAAATAAATTACCTCCAATGGGCAATAAAGCCTTTATACCCCATCTTGGACACCTTTCACTTGGTCACTGTGAGCCACCACCCAAAGTATTTTACATTCACAAACAAAAAAGACTTCATTACGATACAGTTAAAGTTGACACAGTCTTTTGCTTTGAAATAGCTACTGGACGTTTCTAGTTAAAAAACAATTAAATGCCTGACAGTGAGGAAATTTCAAGTTTTGATGTTTTATACATCTTCACTCCGGCCCACCCTCCACTTCCCGGTGGGAGATCCCACCTGTACCCACATCAAAGAAATGTAAGGCTGCCCCGTGCATAGATTTCTTATTACATAACAGAATCTCCTTTTCTTGCATTAGAGGATATAAAGAACACTCCAGTGGAGCTGTGCTGTCAGGGTCCTCTCAACTCTCATCCTCTCCCCATAAACATCAAGCAGCTAAACAGCCTGTGGCTGTATCATCTTTCGGCTCTGATCTGTGAAGAGGCAGTGGGGTGACATGTGCCACCCCCAACTCAGACAACCCACTACCTCTGACTTTTAGCTGTCTGGAGCCCAGGTGAAGGGGAGGATGCTACCAAGGAAGTGGCCAAGCCCAAAACTTACTACATTTCTAGAAGGTGGTTCTATAGAAAGACTTCTACTCCATGCAAAGCTTTCCACACAAAAGCCCACTGCATAGAAAACATTCTGCATGGAAAGCTTTTGGTAGGAATCTTTCACAAACACCCATAGGGAAGAAAGTGGCCTACTCAAGTGTCCTTTACTTAAGAAGTTTTCTGCAAGAAGGACTTTTATGTGGGGCTCCTCCTTGCTCCCCAACAGTCTTAGTGATTGTAATTACCCCTGTCAATCCTATCACTGAATTTAGACATTCCAGTCGGTGGATCTAGGAAGTACCTTGAATGGAAATTATTCAGTGTGTGGAATTTACAAGCTCTTGCAGGCATCTCTACAGACTTTGTACAATATGCACCATAAAAAAATTAGTCCACATTTGTCACTCTGTAGAGATTGCAGTATCTCAGTATCTTCTAAGAATAAACAGCTAGTGCAGTTACTTGCAAGAACCTGGATTGCTGAGTGATTAAAAAAATTCCAGGACCCACTGTAAGTTCTTGAATGCAGTTATTACTCGGTGGACTTTGTAAAGCTCCTTGCTTACTACTGTGGAACTTATCAGGTGCATAGGGCAGGCCTGTAAGACATTGTAAAGGTCGGTTGGTGCCTACACATGGGGCTTGTCTTCACTATCAAGGTAAGTCGGTCTAAGTTACACTACTCCAGCTACGTGAATAATGTAGCTGGAGTCGATGTAGCTTAGGTCCACTTACCCCGGTGTCTTCACTGCACTGTATCGACGGGAGACGCTCTCCGGTCAACTTCCCTTACTCTTCTCGGAGAGCTGGAGTACCAGGGTCGACTGGAGAGCGCTCCGCCATTGATTTAGTGTGTCTTCACTAGACCTGCTAAATCAATCCCTGCTGCATCGATTGCAGCAGCATCAATCTCCCCATAGTGAAGACCAGCCCATGGTGTATTGTAGTCTCCATAGCAAAGGACTTGCAAGTTTCCTAAAACATCTAATAAATATACGAGGAATACGAAGAAAATTTTTTAAGAGGTACTATACCCCCAAAATGCTAAACTATCCTGTGTACTAGTTATCAGTGAGACTCACTGCACACCCTATCTCCCTGTACCCAAGGGAGTTAGGAGAAGGATTGGGACTGCAGCAATCCTTGATTCAAAACAGTTCCATGCCACCCCTACTCAGAGCTATGCCTCATAGGTACAGTGCAGCCCCTAAAGTAGAATTTGGCCCCAAATCCTGAAATACAGCAATAAGCATTTAACCAACATGTCAGTTTTGATTTAAATTCCTATCTTGAGTTTATAAAGCACAAAACAATATTATAGCCATCTTTTAATAAAAGGGAACATTTGTTTTAGCAAAATCAAATGGGCAACTTAATTATGACCTTTCTGATTAAATAGTTCCGAGGCTTTTATCAACATGCTCCAAACCTCATCCCCAGGGGATTTCTGTGGTAACATGAAGAGCATGACCGTTTATTTGGCTTAAGGAACACATTAATTTATCTGGTTTATAGAATTTAAACATCTGACGAATGACAGTGTGGTTGATTTTATTCATCAGCTAATTGCTTTGCCACCTGGAGCTGCAGCTTTATATATTCAGCTTATAAAAGATCTGAAAAGGATCTCAATTATTCTTTAATTTGTTCCTTGAATATAAAGTAGGAAAATCTGGCTTAATCAAACATTGTCTCAATTCTATTGGGATATGTCTAGTTACCTTATAACAAGGTAAGCTTTCATTTAATCATATGATATGATAATTCCCCACTTTCAAGCCAAGTATCCTCTTAGTTACAATCAATTTTCCACTGAAAAAATAAACATTGTCTCTTTACTGAAATCCCAGTAGAGGAAAATAGCCCTTTTAATGCAACTTGCTGTTAGTACAACCACACTAGGAATTTCTGTTTTGGAATCCATTAAGCCCCCTAATTTAACATTGCTGGTAAATTGTGATATAGAGAGTTTTATAGATGATTTTCTATGCACATGGCCATTGTTGGCATATTTGGAAGACATGGATAATGAGCACTCAGGCAGCATGGTGAAATCTATTAAATCTCACTTAATAAATGTTTTTCCATACAATGCAATTTTATTTTGTATGGCATCCTTCATGCAAACATGCACCCCAAGAATCTGTGCAAATGTATCATTTATGATAATGTACAGTTAAATACTAAATAGCAGAAGCAGAGAGACTATATGATATATGAAGAACAAAGTATAATTTATATGCAAAAAAAGTCTAGGGGAAAAAAGATGTGTTTTCATCTAAGATTTTAGGATGAAATGGAGTAGAAGAGGTAGGAATTGCAAGTGAAATGGTTCAAGCTGACAGTGGCTGCAAAGGGGTACACTCTATGTGGTGGGAATGGCATGGAGGGATAGAGAAAGGACTGGATAAGAAGAGGAAACAGGGAGAGGAGGAGAGAGAAGCAAGCGTAAAAGTGAGCCCCTGGTGGGCAGTTTTGAATGAGATCCTCAAATGATGGGGAATCACTGAAGTTGCTGGTGGATATAGGCACTCATTTTTATGTATAAGGAAGCAGAAAGCAGCATTGTGCTCCGACTGGAACCTGGAGAGCTGGGAACTGTGGAGGCCACTGAGAAGAGAGGTCTAGTACTCAATGTAAAAGAAGGTGAAGTGGAAAGAGATAGGTGTGAATGAAATGGAACTGATGCAGTGTCCAACACAGGCAATGCTGTAACAATGCAATGGGGAAACCGTACAAACAGAAGGTAGGAGCTCTGAGACGAGGATGACACTAATGTTACAGAAAGGCTCTGATTTCCATTTGCTCACTCTGGGAGGAAGGAGGAAGAAAAAAGGCATGTTTTAGCTCAAGCGATATTTTTTTTTAAATGTATTTACCTATTTACATCGCACCTATTGCCTTGGCGAACATATGTAGCAGCTCTCATTGCCCATTCCTTTCCATGGTCTCATGAAAAGCCACTCAGGAGGATACATGTACAGAGCTGCCTGGCCACATCCGGGATGTCACACTAATATATGCTAATGAACATGAACATTATTATTTTTATTATGCTAATTGCTGTTGCTCTTGCCTGATTAAATATTTACACCAAAATTGTCACCATGTCGTGACCAGTTCTATTTTAAAGGTGACATGCACAAAGGGAAAAGGGATTTGAGACTGTTTATGTATAAAGAAAGCCTAAAGCAGTGGTGGGCAACCTGTGGCCTGCGGGCCGCACGCGGCCCGTCAGGGTAATCTGCTGGCAGGCCGTGGGACCGTGTTTACATTGACCGTCTGCAGGCATGGCCGCCCGCAGCTCCCAGTGGCCACGGTTTGCCGTTCCTGGCCAATGGGAACTGCGGGAAGTGGCACAGGCCGCAGGGACATGCTGGTCACCGCTTCCCGATTTAAATAGCTGAAATCATGAAATTTACAATTTTTAAAATCCTATGACCATGAAACTGACCAAAATGGACCGTGATTTGGTAGAGCCCTAGATATAGGGGTATCTGGGTGAAATGTAATAGTCTGTGAAGTACAGGAGGTCAGATGAGATGATCTAATAGTTTCATAGAGCTTTCAGCCAGAAGAGACCATGTGAATGAAAACTAAGTAAAGGCTGACCCAGAGCCCACTGGGTTCAATGGATAGACTATAATGTGTTTGGGGTCTGGCGCTATAGGTAGAAAAGTAGGGTTTTTTCCCCACAGTTTAAAACTTTGGGTTTTGTTTATTATTTTTGTTAACCAAAAATATTCTGTTTAACCAAAGCACCCTGCAAATAGCTGGGAAAGATGTTCCATCCGGGATCTGAGATGGGCACGAAGACAACCAAGGCGAGGGGGAAGCAGGTCCGGGAGAGCAATTTCCTCAGCCCAAACTGTTCTGCCCAACCGCTCTGTCCCACAGCCGGGGAGAGAAGTAAGCACAACAGCTCAGTGGTTTAGAGCTAACAGAAGTGTTGACTATTGAAAAACGTGCCATTGTCTAATGACCTTTCTCCTACTTATTTTATTTATTTATTTTGCAGGAGCTGATGTTTTTTAAGCACAGTTTTATGGTGAAATTACTTTCTTGAATTGAATTGTATCTCACCCAGGATTGACAGAACATCCCAGTGGATGCTGCCTCCCTCAGTTTAAGGCCTGCTGAGCTCAGGGCAGGAAAAGTCAAGGAGGCACAGAGACAGCAGTCAGCAAAGCAACCTGGCACTGACACCTGTTTAATTATCACCATGTAACCCATATTAGGAGAATGTGGATCTCTATCCCCACTCCAGTGGCTAGTCCACATAAGTTGGTGAGTCCACTATTGCTTCCCTCCAATAGACTTATTCATTTGGTTCAGAGAGACACACCTCAGGCTTTTAAGCACTGAAGGTCTCAGGTTCAGTCCCCACAGCTGGCCCAGGCAAGGTTGAATACATGCGCATGCCCCCAAAATATATGCAAGGCCAGATCTTGGACATTCTAGTTCATTCTGACTTTTCAACTTGTCTTGGAGTACTGACAGGGTTTTTGAAAATAGGCATGTCATGCACATACGTGTATCATTGTCCCAACACACCTAGATCTCTGAAAGTTTAACCCATCATTTTTCACTTTCCACTTTCATTTTTATTTTGATTGCAGGTTTGATGTACATGAGAAAGAATCAAGTAGAAACATATAGGCCATAACCTCTCCTCTCCTATTTGCATATTAGTCATTTTGACCAACCCTCTTACTCCTCTGTTATTTTTCACCTTCTGCACCATAAAATGTCAAGTATTTACACACTTGAATGTGACTAACTAGCACACTTTTTTGTACCTCCCCTGTAGAATTTAACCTGTAATGTCAGAAAATGTCTGCTTTCAATTACACCTGTGCAACTTGTAATGTCTGCTTTCAATTACACCTGTGCAACCCTTTAAAGTCAGAATGTCCAAAAGCAGAATTTTTTAGCCTTATACAATATGTGCAGATAACATTTAAGAGCAACATGTTAATGATACAGAATTCAAGCACAGATGTACCAACAGCTAAATGCTCACTCTCATTTTCTGAACAATTAAAAGCCTCATCAGTTCAGGTAGCTCTGAAAGAGAGATTTCAGCAACTATTAAACAGCATTATAATCAGTCAAACCCTTACAGATTCAAGATAAAAACAAGCAAACCTGGCATGCCGAGTCTTAACCTTTTTTTGATTAGCCTATTATGCCAAGTGGATTAATGCAATGGTATCCACAGAGCACCACAGGACACAAACTGCCATGGCCTGACTTGACTTTTCCCTATTATCCTTATGTAAGGACACAGAGGGCCTGATTCTCCTGTCAACTGCACCAGTCTTACACCTCCGGGATATAAACAAGATCAAAATTAGGCCCAAAATTCTTGTGTGTTAGGATCATGGTAGCTTTACTGTGTAGGAATGGAACAGTGTTCCTTTAAATAGTTTGTGAGCCTTCTAGTGGCTCTCACTGGGTTCTGTACTTTTAGAAGATGCCAGAAGCCAGTCAGAGGGCGATACATCTGTAGCTAGGCCTTGCATGTTTGTATATATTTAGTGAACATGGTTATTTGGGACCTAGCTGTACCCACGTGGTTTCTCCACTTTGTTTTTGGTGTATAAAGAGCAAAAGACACAACAGTGGCCATATACCAGGACTTAAGCAGAGACATTGGCCAGCACTGGAGGAGCTATCGGGTGCTACATTTTCACCAAGGATGAAGGTATGGTTCATTCTCCCAAATATACTGGGCCAAATTCATTGCTGGTATAAACCCATTTCACTCAACAGAAGAATGGGTTTGGCCTATTCTGTCAAAGCTGATCTTTTGTCAGGTAAATAATTAACCTCCTTTTGCTGTAAGGCTTTAAGGCATTTCTCCAGTTTTGCCAACATAAAGCTGTTGCAGTTGATAGTCTACCACTGTACAATACACCCAACTTCCTCCAGTGAGAGGCATAAGAGTGACATTAACTAGATCTTCCTACATTTTGTAGAATGAAAATAATAAGTGAGTGTAAAAAAAAAAGTCAGTTCAGAACAGTTTCTCACATTGGTTCTCACAAGGTCTTGGACTCTTCAGCAAAGATCTGTAGCTCTCTCTTTTTCTCCTTCATTGAGCGTGCGCTCTATCATCTCCCCCACCCCCTTTCCAGCATCTCCTTCCAATCTTAGCCAAGTTATACACCCTTGATAATACCATTGAAAATGTTCTTCCTTACACTTAGACCTGCCCTTATCACAAATGCTAGCTGGTATCAGCTTTTTCATAGGACAAAGATATGCTATTTGGGCATTTTGAAGACCTCTTAGCTCTCCTCTAGTCTATCCCCACTAGGGTGCCCAGTTTTCAACCAGAAAGTCCGTTCAAAAAGGGAACCTGATAGTATCTGGTCAGATCTACTGACTGGACACCCACTATCCGGTTACTGCAGGTGGGGGAGGCCCAAGTCATCACCTGTGCCAGCCCCTACTTAGCCGGGGCCACCTCCTAACTGTGTTGGGCGGCTGCAGCGCCCAGCCCTGGCTCTGCAAGAAAGTCCCTCCCGACCCGAGCAGAGGTGGGAGAGAGAGGGGAAGGGCAGCAAGCGACGATGGGAGGGGGAAAGAGGAGTGAACAGGGGCAGGGCCTAAGGGGGAAGGAGCAGGGCAGGGGCAGGTCCTCAGGGGGAAGGGGCAGGGCAGGTGAGGCTCCGGTACTCCTACTGGAGTGTCCAGTTTTTAAATATTACAAAGTTGGCAGCCCTAATCGCCACTCAAGTTCTCTCACAACCACAGTTTTTTCCTCAAGAGCTCTCTCTATCCCAGGCCTCCAAAGGCCTCTTCTACACAGCTCCAACCCTCCACATGCAAATGAGCTCTCCCCTGTCCTCCTCCACCTATTTTGTTGTCTTCTGCCCTTCTTAAAACTCTGGGTCTATTTGTCCTCTTCGTGCCATCCACAGCTGAGTACACGAATAAACGGTGCTACCAGCTCCCCATGCTAATCAAAAGAAACAACACTAGAGGGAGCCATGCTCAGTAGCGGCTCCTGTTATTTCCCATTCCCCTCCACTTCATCCTTCCTTCGTTCTTTGTTGCTGCATAAGCACGGCTGTCTATAGAAAGTAATTAAAATGTCTGAGATTTTCCTCTTGGCTGACCTGCCCCAACCCAGATCCAGCTTCTCCGCAACTTAAATAAATAAATAAATACATTTCAATTATTTCAAAATCAGGCTCAATTCCTAACATTAAATGAAATGAGCAAATACTGGAGTTCAAAAACCCATCTGTTTTCTCTGCAGCTCATCTGGATAATAGCCTATTCAGAGCTGCACACAGCTGTGGGGTCTGCAGCCAGGACTAAAAATCCAGAGCTTTCAAGTGCTCTCCGAAGAGCCTGAGAGTCAGGTCAAAACATGAGGTAAAGCAAGTATTTGTGTGACCCACTGGTCAGTGTACACTGTGTGTCTCTTTCCCCTCCTCATCATGCCCAATTGACAGAGGATATAGATCCATTACAGCTCTCCACTTATGGGCCTGTCTTTTAAGCTTAAGAGACTCGTACTTTTAGCACTAGAGGTTCGTGGTTCGGTTTCTGGTGTTGGCGAATATAGCAGCCATGACATGAGGTACTTCAGTTAGTGCTAGTCACAATTTTTCATTTAAAACTTTTTCAATTAAAAATGTTTTCTTAAATGAAAATTCCCATGGGAAGTTTGTATTGTTTTTACATTTTCTGATAAAAACATTATTTTAGTTTTGGTTTTTCCACCTTCACTCTCTTTTCATTATCATTTTTCTTTCTTCTCTCCTGTTTTTCCCCTTTCATTTTGCCATTGAAAAGTGGGAGGGAAAGGGGTAAAATACCCAAAGATTGAATTCCCAATTTTTGTTCAGTTTTTAAAAGCAAACATTTTGGGGGGTATTCACTGATCAATTGGAAAAATTCAAAAAATTTTGGTGGAACTTATTCGCCATTTTTCAACCCGCTCAAGTTCCACTGGTGGTAATGGGCAGTGCTGGTAAAGATCAAATTAAACAGCACTCCCTGCAGTTGTTTCTTCAAATAACTGTTTGTTTTATCAGGGAGTGATCTGCAGGCAGATCAGTTATTTGAGATCCTGACAGACAATACTGGCAAAGACCAATACAAAACTGAAAGACCATCAGCCTGAACTCTCCTCACTCCAGATCAGAGCTGAGACACATTGGTGGCCACAATGGGTAAGACGACACTGCTGCTGCCTTTCCTCTGACTGGTCTGTGGATTAGTGCTCTATTTCAAGCACTGCTAATTTGGCTTCCTTCATTGGCACTACATTCACTTTATTTGAATAAAAGAAATAGCTGAGCTGCCAATGTATAATACACCAAATAAGAAAGTCTTCAATTTTTCACTGAGATGCTAGCAGAACTGTTGTCATTTCATTTCCTCCTCACAACACATCCCCAAATATGGAGATGGGGAAACAGAGAATATGGAAAGAAAGAAAAGGGTGGGAAAGAAAACTCTCCTTTGTGTTTCAACTCCCATTTCTCCTCTTTTCTAGCCTTCAGCAGCATCTAAATTCAGCATCTAGTGACAAACCATTACTGCGATCTTCCTACTCTAAAGAGTAGGTATTTCAGACACAGCACTTCCTGTCAGTGACTGGCAAGCAGTGCTAATCCAGTACAGTGCAACCCAGTCAAACCACTATGGAAATGGGCACCCATGCCAGAGATTACTTGAGAGAAAGTCAGTATGCCCACATAATTCAGCACCAGATTCAACAAGGACAAATACATGATACTGTATTTGGAGCATTTTTCTCCACTGTCCCCAATTTTGAACCCAAAGATACTTGCCTGCCACACAAACTCCATGTGGTCTCACTTTTATTGTTGAAAATTATTTACCTCAGAAATTAAGCATTATGAAACTGGGGTTATAGAAAGAGTTGTTTACACTAAAGGAGAATCCCACAGCATTTTAAATCTCTTGAATTCATACATTTTTTCCCTCTCTCATTACGGGTCTTTGCCACACATTGAATCACTCATTTGGGCATTGGCAGGCTGAGGTGTATGATTTTGGAGAGAATACAATCCAAAACCATTTACAGAATGGGAGGGAGAAAGAGGGAAGCAGTAATGCTGAAGAGATGTAGGGGTGATAATAATGCACATCAAATTAGACATAAGTTTGATATATGATATTTACTACCCTCAAAAAATGCAAAGGCAATTTTGGGGAGCATACTCAAGGGCATCACATCAGAGATCAGGAAGGTAAAAATCCCTTTCTGTTTGGCTCTACCCAGGGATTATGATGTTGCTTTTTGGGTACCACAATATGAAGATAGATATTAATTCAGAAAAGAGCAACAAAAATTATCAGGGAGCAAAGGAGGGCTGACTTGAGGAAAGATTGAAAACGGCATATGTATAGTTTGGATCAGCAGTGACTATGAGGAGTGGGGGAAGGGAACCTCATAACTGTCTACATATTTTAAGGCTAGAAACATCAAGAAGACAAATAACTTATTTAGAGAATACAACCACAAGGGGAGGAATATAACTAGAAAAAATAGGAGGAGAGTAAGAAAGGAAAAACTTAATACCTGGAAACACTTCCTGCATGAGATGTTCTGGGCTGTGGAGTAGTCTCCTGAGGCAAGTGATGTAAGCTTCACTGCTTGGGTTTTTTAAAACTAGACTGGACAACACACTAGGAAATTATTAGGATTGGATGATCTAATACATCTTTTCCATCTTCATCTTCTAGGAAGTTGAATATTTGACAGCATAGTGAAAATTGTGACAGAAAAGTTACATCCTTACAAAATTCTGTTGCAAATGGCAGTTATAAGTCTTTGTCCTGATTTAACTTCCAGACAGGATTTTCTACAAATCCTCTGGCTTTTTCAGTCATGCATCCATGTTGTGTCTACTACTCATAAATTAGCTGCTAATAAATCTAGAATAAGAACCATTATGTACTAATCTCTTTACAAACATGCAGAGTATAAGGTTTTCCCTGAAAGAGATGAAACCAAATCATCATCTACTTTAATGCTGTTAATTTTAAAAAGTTATTTCCCTTTTAGCTGTATATTTTTAACTAAAGCGTAAGGGCCTTGTTTCCCTCACACTGCTGTAAATCAGAAGTAACTCCACTGAAGTTAATGGAGTTACCTCAGTGTACAAACCAGTGTTAGAGGAGAATCAAACCCCAAATATAAAAAAAATAAAAGTAGTGCATTAGCAAAAGGCATTCATGGCCACAGTAAATGAAGCTGTATGGATAGTATGTGACAGCTGCCTCATCAAACCAGGATGCTATGTAGAGATAATGTGATGCTACAACCATGTACTTGGCTACAACAATATAGTCAGCACTGTAATTACAATAATGACCTCCTAGAGCTATTGTGTCCTTAATTAAGTCTTTATCAGTAGGCATTTGCCACTTAATCCTAACTCACTGTAACTATTGCAGCGTATCATCTACATTTTCACAAAGAATTACTGTATCATATTTCTGTCACAAAGATAAAGGGAATATTTTAGTTCAAGTAGCATTTACAGAATGAAACCGTATAATGTAAGAGGCCTATAGATGTCCTTTAAACAGCACTTCATGCCAAGTAAACTCCTCTGTTTTTCCCTCTACTACTCTACTTCCTCCCAGTGTAAACTAAGAAAAATGGCATAAAACTAATATCACACCTGATTATATGGGTGATAAAGTGTAAAAACAGATTTTATCCAGAGATTCAGTGCACTGCACCAGAGGCACAAGTGCAATCGTATTCAAGTTTCACTTAACTGTTTACCACTCATCACAAATTAGTTCACAAATTGCTCGTAGTGGCTACTGACAATGCCAGTAATAGTGCCTTTCAGTGGGGAAGTTCTCCTGAGAAGCCCTTTCTAGTGTGTTCTTAACCTAAAACTAATTGTGTACATAAATAGTATTATGAATTTATGTTCAGCATCACTAACAGTTCTGCAAAGGTGCATAATCCCCTCCAGAAACAGTGGGAAGGCTAAAGGGGGTAGGGGGTAGGCATTCTCTCTGTTGTGTGAATGGCACTACTGTTAACACAAACATGGAATCTTTGAGTAGCTCTGTCAGTTCTACTTTACTTTGACAGACTCACAGGCACCAGAGATGAGAGCAATTTTCTGCTTGTTTACTTGAGGGATTCTTATTCTGACTCTGGAAACCTGACTAGGTGCCCAATTTCCACCTCTTTTCAGTGTCTTCTTTGATATGAGTATTTCCATTATTTCCTCCCCTATGCCTTCCACTTCCCCCCCCACACACACACACAAAAAAAATTCAGAGTAATGGATGAGATGAGCATAGGTAAACTTAAACTAAAAAAAAAAGCAGGATAGTCTCCTGTGTATATCCATTTCATCAAAAGGTAGTCTCAATACCACCGCCTTGCAGTAATACCTGATGAAAAAGGCAAGAGCAAGATACATGTAAGTTTCCCCTGTACTACTAAAGACTTTTAGTCAGCAGGAGGCATTAGGTTGACTCAGGGTTCCTTATTGTTGGCCATCCCTTTTTCTCACTACTATAAGAAAGTATCAAGGTAAAATTTTCTAAACCACTAAAGTCCCATGTTCAAAGTGACTTAGGCATTTAAGACCCTAACGATATTTCTATACCACAGTTAAACACCTGCGGCTGGCCCATGTCAGCTGACTCAGGTTCGTGGGACTCCGGCAATAGTGTTTAATTGTAGTGTAGACGTTTTGGCTTGGGCTAGAGCCCAGGCTCTGGGACCCTCCCCCCCCATGAGTCAGCTGACATGGGCCAGATGTGGGTGGTTAATTGCATCAAAGACACACCCTAAATCTGAAGGAACATAGGCTCCTAACTATTTAAATCACTTCTGAAAATGAAACCTCAGAGAATGTCACTTATGCAATTTAGAAAATGTTACCCTGAGTCTCAAAAAGCTTGTGAGTACAGATTAAGCTGTGTTTGAAAACTATATATAATTTTAAGTTTTCTATTATCTTTTCTGACAAGAGTTTTCAGTCGCCAACCTGGCTGGTCTCTAAGCACAACTGCAATATAAATGCTAAATAAATTATCATATTTTACTTCATGTATTAATATGCTACCTGGAAAATACACATCATTGACATCAGAAGATAACTATGTCAACAGCTGCCTTCAGATTCTTCTTTTCTTCCCCTCCTCCTCTTCCCGCCTTTTTGGATCACTGCTGAGATATTACCTTTGCGATATGATCTTGAAAGACCTCCCCAGTTTCTACAGCCAAAGAGAAATGGATGCTCAATAACTCTTTGCTGTCAGTTTAGGACCAAGCTAAAGGGCATATATTGCTCTTGGGTAGTTGGAAGCAAACTCCTACCAAGTTTTCCCCTCACACCCGTGCAGG
This sequence comes from Terrapene triunguis, assembly GCF_002925995.2. Taxonomy (NCBI): domain Eukaryota; kingdom Metazoa; phylum Chordata; order Testudines; family Emydidae; genus Terrapene; species Terrapene triunguis. The sequence continues at coordinate 15,359,138 of NW_020664483.1, read as the reverse complement.
CCCAGTGAAGTGAATAGGGTAGTATTGGAGTAAGTGAAGGCAAAATTTGGCCATAATACTCTGATTCATGTGGACTTGTATTGGGCTAACACTGAACCACACCTAGTGAAAATTCAGTACAATTGACCTCATGTTTTCCCAACCTGTTTGTTGAATAATGGCTTAATTAATAGACATTCAGATTGCTCTTTTATAGCCACAGATCCCATTTCTCATTGCAGCTACTTTAGGGAACCAAATAGGTCTAGGGACAGGCATACTCACAGGTACATCAGGCTCTGCAGTTAAAATTTTCAAAAGCACCTAAGTGGTGTAGGAGCCTACATACCATTTTCAGAAATAAATTATCCACTTCAGGGCCTGATTCCCATTGACTTTCAACTCCCCAACTCTTCTACAGGCCCTCAGACCCCTCCCCCCAAGTCCCAAGATAAGACCTAGAACATTCTGGATCCTGAACCACAGAAAGTTTCCCTCATAAGTTGCCCCTGCCCATAGGGCTCTCCACAGTACTGAAAGATCATATTAACAAAGGAATACTGAAATCCAGAAAAGATATAAATATTAGGGCTGTAAAAAAAAATTTTATCGCAATTAATCACGCTGCTAAACAATAATACAAGAATACTATTATTATAAATATTTTTGGATGTTTTCTACATTTTCAAATATATTGATTTCAATTACAATACAGAATACAAAGTGTACAGTGCTCACCTTATATTTATTTTTATTATTATAAATATTTGCACTGTCAGATAAAATAAATATTTTTCAATTCATTTAATACAAGTACTGTAGTGCAATCTCTTTATCATGAAAGTTGAACTTACAAATGTAGAATTATGCACAAAAAATATCTGTATTCAAAAATAAAACAATGTAAAACTTTACAGCCTAAAAGTCCACTCAGTCCTACTTCTTGTTCAGCCAACCGCTCAGACAAACAAGTTTGGTTACATTTGCAGGAGACAGTGCTGCCCGCTTCTTGTTTACAATGTCACCTGAAAGTGAGAACAGGCGTTTGCATGGTGTTGCAAATATTTGTGTGCCAGATGCGCTAATGATTCATATGTCCCTTCATGCTTCAACCACCATTCCAGAGGACGTGTCCATGCTGATGACGGGTTCTGCTCGATAATGATCCAAAGCAGTGCAGACCAACGTATGTTCATTTTCATCATCTGAGTCAGATGCTACCAGCAGAAGGTTGATTTTCTTTTTTGGTGGTTCGGGTTCTGTAGTTTCCGCATCGAAATGTTGCTCTTTTAAGACTTCTGAAAGCATGCTCCACACCTCGTCCCTCTCAGATTTTGGAAGGCACTTCAGATTCTTAAACCTTGGTTCGAGTGCTGTAGCTATTTTTAGAAATCTCACATTGGTACCTTCTTTGTGTTTTGTCAAATCTGCAGTGACAGTGTTCGGAAATCAAACAACAAGTGCTGGGTCATCATCCGAGACTGCTATAACATGAAATATATGGCAGAATGTGGGTAAAACAGAACAGGAGACATACAATTCTCTCCCCAAGGAGTTCAGTCAAAAATTTAATTAATGCATTATTTTTTTAAACAAGAGTCATCAGCACGAAGCATATCCTCTGGAATGGTGGCCAAAGCATGAAGGGGCATACGAATGTTTAGCATATCTGGCACGTAAATACCTTGCAATGCCAGCTACAAAAGTGCCATGCAAATGCCTGTTCTCACTTTCAGGTGACCTTGTAAATAAGAAGCGGGAAGCATTATCTCCCCTAAATGTAAACAAACTTGTTTCTCTTAACGATTGGCTAAACAAGAAGTAGGACTTAGTGGACTTGTCGGCTCTAAAGTTTTACATTGTTTTGTTTTTGAGTGCAGTTATGTAACAACAACAAAAATCTACATTTGTAAGTTGTGCTTTCACAATAAAGAGATTGCACTATGGTACTTGTATTAGGTGAATTGAAAAATACTATTTCTTTGTTTATCATTTTTACAGTGCAAATACTTGTAATAAAAATAATATAAAGTGAATACTGTACACTTTGTATTCTGTGTTGCAATTGATATCAATATATTTGAAAATGTAGAAAAACATCCAAAATATTTAATAAATTTCAATTGGTATTCTATTGTTTAACAGCATGATTAAAACTGCGATTAATCGCAATTAATTTTTTAATCGTGATTACTTTTTTTGAGTTAATCATGCAAGTTAACTATGATTAATCGACAGCCCTAATAAATATAGCTAGATACTTTTTTCATATATTTAGTCAACACATTTTATCACACTATTCTTGGAATTTAGAATTTTTCCACTGCTACAAAATAGAACACATTCTGTTGGCAGAATGCAGGAATCTCTGAGGCCAAATTTGACAATGTTTGGGAGGGGGGGGAAGACAAGCATTACCTTTTATTTAATTAGTGCTTTATTCATGTTGCAAAACAAATTGTGAGTGGGCAAGTTTACTAGCCCTTGTGATATACAGGCCTGATTCATTCTACCTGATGGACAGCCCCTCTATGGAAAGCCTGATTGGAGAAGAGAATCTGGCAGCGCTCCACACAGAAATTGCCTGATTACATTTTTTCAGCTGGACTAAGGAACTATCCACACATGTTCACGCAACAGCTTTTCATGAAAAAGCCAAAAGATAGGGAAGTTCCTCTGATACCTTCTCATCAGGTTTATTCAAGGTTTGATTCACTTGCTAACACAATTACTAAAACGACCCCTGTGTTGTGGGATATTAACAAAGCCCTGATAAAGCTAATGAACATTTCTTTTGAGACTACTGTAAGCCTTTATTACCCAGAAGGTCATTTACCTGGTTGTACCTTGTGTATTGAGTGAGCTTCAGGCTCTAGTGACTAATCCACTCAACACTATGTTTTTCAAGGATACACTGGTGCTATGGGCATGTCGTAAATTGCTTCCAAAATTGGGGATGGAGCTCGACCTTCAGAAACCAGTCATCTTGCCAACACTTTTTTATACCATATGCCTATTCCTCAGAAAGGCCCTTCTCCACATGTGTGATATGAAAAGCTCCCTACGTCAGTGGTTCCCAAACTTGTTCCGCCGCTTGCGCAGGGAAAGCTCCTGGTGGGCCGGGCCAGTTTGTGTACCTGCCGCGTCCGCAGGTCCGGCCTATCGCGGCTCCCAGTGGCCGCGGTTCACTGCTCCAGGCCAACAGGAGCTGCTGGAAGGAACAAGTTTGGGAACCACTGCCCTAGGTACTTATCAGGAGCAGACGAAAGCCTTAAGGAAGTCCAACCGGCCTTTTGTTTCATTTGATACCAGTGCCATCGGTTCTGCTCTGCTGTTACCAAAAGAAGCATGCCTAATTGCATATCTCACTGCTACACCTTAACAGGCCTGCAATTTGAAGGACATGTTGAGGTTTATTCCATTTGGAGAACAACTTTAACTGCTAATCTCATATCTTTCTCTGCATAGGAAGCTTGCAAACTAATCACATTTTCTTCTTGGCATTTAGAACCTTATCCAAAATCTTTCCATTGACTCCAGTGGCTTTAGATCATTGCTTAAATTCTGTTTCTACAGAAGAAACCAAGGTTCAACCTGTAGATATTACAATAGCCTATTTTTTCATTTTGATGTATTCAAACTCTCTCACCTTCTAGAGTTTTGTTTTGTTCAGGATTTGCATTTTACTTGCCCTCCTCTCCCAGTTGTATGGCGACATCTTCTAATATCATTTGCGTGCAAGACAATTTCTTTTTCATTATTATTGACAGTACATTTGTCTCATTTCTCAGATGTTACTTCTGAAGTATGTAAAGTTACAGAAAAACGGGAACAATTTTAAAATGCCATCTTAAAATATTAGGTGGGATCTGACAGCCAAGAAAAAACACCAAGGCAATTTAGCATTAAGTGGGATATTTCATCTTAACTGACCCCACTTTATTGCAGCACATGTAACGCAAGATCACACTGGCCAGATCTATACTGAAACAGATATCTGGACACAAGGATGAGCTAAGTTTGGAGCAGAAACCATGGGCGGGGGGTTATTGATTAAATGTGATATAACGAAGCAAACTCCACTCCAAGAAAAAAGTGAAACCTGTTTAGCAGTTTATTATGAAAGCAATGCCGCCTACCAATGACAGCAGAAAAGAGGGGGGAAACCACCACGCACCAGATATTGTACACTCTTATGTTCAAATCGCTCTTGTTGAGTTTGAAATGTGCCAACAAAACAATAGAGGGAAGCAGGTACTGATACTGCACTAGAACGTATTGTCACTGCTATAACCAACCCACGTTCACTGGAGCTGCCAATTATTCCCAAATCACCATCTTTTTTTCCCTCCCAGAGATTGATCTCCTGCTTGAGGCTCTTTCACACCCATGACTCTGAAGCATCCCTAGTGGCATGTTGGCTAATTAAGAGCAAAATCCATCTCTTGATGAAATAATGCTGTCACTGAAAAGGATGTCTACATTTTTAAAAAAATTCTTAATCAGGCTGGAAGGAGCAGCATCTTAACACTTGTATTAAGCACAGGAAAAAGGTCTATAGCTAGCAATTAACAATGATGAAAAGGACAGCGGTTTAAAGCATGTTGCCATGACATTTTTATCAAACTAAATGAGTTAGCTAGGCCCAGCAGCTGCATATGCTTATTGTCATTTAGTGTTTGGACAGCAACACATCAGCCACTCAGTATCAGAAGGTGCCGAATTTAATAAGTCATTTTGACACTAGTGTGAAACGAGCAAATCAGCATTCTGAGGAATGTGTTCACACTCCGAACAGACAGGCAGGCATTCTAACCATGTGAGGTGACACCAATCAACAACAACAACAACAAAAAAGAGAAGATGAAAGCTCGGAGAGGAAACAGGCAGAGATACTACTCTGAAAAACTACTTCTGTCCTGTCTCTCAGTTTAGTTAGTTGGTGTCTAAGAGGTGGATTTCTAACAAGTAATGCTGAAATGCAGAACACATTTTAGACAGCGTAAATCTCATTTATTATTTAATCCATACACGGATTATCTAAAATGAACTAAAATTAACGCCATGGAAATCTTTAGGGACTTTGTACTCTTCTAACAGAAATGTAAAATACTTGCTGGGTGCACAGCTAAGCAGTTTTAAAACACAACGGCTGCACTGTACACATATTCTGAGAGCCTCCTGCACAGGACATTGTGAATGAAGCCCAAAGGAGTTTTTCGTGTATGAGGACCTCAGGCTCAGGCTTTTCAAGTCAAATTGCTGACACCCTCGACCTGGTCTCCCAAGTCCCTCCCGTCTATTCGCCTCCCTCAGCAGATAATGTTTAAAATTTAGATTTCAAGGTCTCTGAAACAAAAATTGTCTGTGTTTTCCATGAAGCACCAAGCACACACATTGGTGCATTATAAAACAATTACAATTACTAAGAATAATGGGACATTGGAGAAGTGAATGCTGGAGCAGGAGTTCCATCACCCTATTCATAAGGGGCACATTCTCCTCCTGCGGTGACTTTACCCTGACCTCTCCTTGTCCCACTCTTCCCCCTGAGGCCACACCCCTGCCCCACCTCTTCCCCCGAGCTCCTACCCCACCTCTTCCCGTGAGGACCCGCCCCCTGTCCACTCCTCTTTCCCCTTCCCTCTCCCATCCAAACCCCCGCCAGGGCTGAGAGCCGCTGCCACCCAACAAAGGCAGGAGGCAGTCCCGGCGGAGTAGGGGCTGGAGCGGGTGATGAGCCAATAATGGCCCTGAAGAGAGTGTCAATTAAGTGATCCAGACACAGACTTCAGCTGATGGAAATCAGAGTAGTGACTTCAATAGAGTTATGCCAGTTTACAGCAGCTGAGGCTGCGGCTCACTGTTTGCGCAACCAGCATGATCCCAATATTGAGTCCCACTTTTCTCAGGCCTCCTTGAACCCCAGGCCATATTGAGATACAGAACTCTGGGGTGGTACTGATCACGCCTGCACTCCAAGTATAACCACACCATGCTCACCAAACTCAGAGTCCTGTCTCAGCAAGCCCTGGGTTCAGTCTAAAACTTGAGATGGTGTCTCTGAGGACTGTTTCTTTGCTGGTTGTTCCAAAGACATAGTCAGGAACCTAGCCTGTGGCATTTTAGCTAGTATGGGAGTATAGCTAACAAGGTGAACATGATGTTATTGCTGCTGACAGATCAACAGGCCAGGTATGGAGCCAGTGAGAGATGGTTGAGCTGCTCACCATTTTATTCATCAAGGGAAGGAAGGGTACACGTGAAAAACTCTCACCCCACAATGGAAGTGATACAGTCAAAAATACTTCCTGCTGGGTAGGTGAGAGGAAACGTTTTATTGATGTATATTATGTTGTTTGGATCTATTTCTCCTGCAAAACTCTAAGCCTTTCTGTAGGGTCTAGACAATACCAAAGTATGGAAGGGTTAACAAGCAGCGAGTAATACCGATGGTGCTCTCAAATAAAACAATACACATCACCCATGCTAGGTGACATCCTTAAAAAAAGGACACTAGCAAAATCATTATGCCTTTCTTATTTGAGTAGCATTTATACAGTGGTGGATAAATACCGTGAGAGCATGGGGAGCGTAAGTTTAGGCCAAGGACTCCAACCCCAACCCTCCGTTCTTATGAAAAGCACCATTGTTAATGTCACCACAGAGCAGACATAACCTCCATTTCTTTTGTTAGTGATGGGCTGGTGCAGACTCCCAGGAGCACAATGTTAAGTTTCCACCAGCAAAGTGAAAGGGCAGTTGGAATGATTTCCTTGCCTCGGGTAGAGTCACCCCACCTCTGGACACTGCTGTACCCTCCCTTTCACAGCTAACTTCTTTCTGGCACTCATAAAAAATACTTCATTCAACTGAAGGACAATTCAGTTGCCACTGGAATGAACCAGAATGCACCACATGGTTGGTACTCTCCTCCCCCGCCCCCCCATCCCTCACCTCATAAGGTCTTCATCCCCAACTTCAGTGACAAAAGGTGAACATTCTTCTCTACCTAAGTATAGCTTTAGGAACAAAATATAAACATTTCCAGCCACATGTCTCTTGGGGATGTATGTTGTCTAAAGTGCCTGTTCCATTTAAGCGGGGGGGGGCGGGAATCATAGAATCCCCAGTCCCTCAGCCGGGGTAGAGGTTATGTGTGAAACATTTCAGAGGCTAAGGGGGAAAACGTGGTGGGAACTCCTCGTTAAAGTATTGCAAGCATATCACTGTTCTTAGTTATTATAAACAAACGTGTGGTTTTTACATGCTGGTTGTTAAAGTTTTCAATTAGGATTAAAATGAGAACAAGCAGGGGTCTGGGAGCATAGGGAGTGCTTGGCAGCAGGGAGAGCTTTATGCGGTTCTGGCAGGGGAGAAGGAGATATGCAACCATGGAAGAAAGGGTGGGGGAGAGAATATGAAAGATATTGGACTCTAGCGGTCTAATCCAACAAACCTTCATCACATAAGCACTCCGACTGAAGTCAATGAGACTAAGGGTTTGCAGCATTGAGCCTAGGAATAGAGAGAAGTGCTAAAAAGAGAAGACCAGAGAATATCACATAGATCCAGGCTATCATCCCATAGAAAAAAAAGCCATCAGTCTGAGATTCAGTCTTTATTTTTTCAGCCACTAAGCTATTTTTTTCTTTAAATTACAGCTCTTTAATTTACACTCCATGTTTTTCAGAGGGAAGGGGGTTCCTCAAGTTCTACACACCCTGCAACAATTGGTGACAGGGTTACAACTTTTGCCAGTGGTACTCAAGGAACTTTAAACCAGAGTCAGCCATCTCGTGGTTCCCTAACTGAAAAATATGTAATCTATCACCGCGGTGCTTACACTAACCCTTGCAGTCCTGACTCCAAACTGTAACAGTTTACCTGGCACAATTTAGAATGTGTGGTACCCCCTGGAATGTGTAACCGTCTCAATAAAAATGTTACTAGCTGAAATTATAATAGACTTTTACCTCTTTGATCTTTCTTCCCACAGCCTCCCTGAAAAACCTCACAGTTGAGCGTGTGGGCTCCACATCTTTTCTCATCCTGTTGCTACGCTGTAACATTAATAGTAGGCAGCAAAAGGCAATTGGCCTAAAAGGAACAGAGGGCTTTCCAAGTCCTTCATCCTTAGCTAATATCTTTTCCTTCCATGTACTTACCTTGGCATTAACTCAATGCCCAAGAGGAGAGTTCAACTCTAGCAGTCTGATGAGAGGCTGATGCTAAATGCAACTTCTTGGTTAGCTGCCAAGCTGTGCAGTAACAATGTACATAGAGTCAACATCTCCTTTATGAAGAATAGGAGTTTTTCCGCCCTGTCATCAATACTGCAAGTTTGCACAATGCTGCAGAGCATGAAATCCAATAGCATCCCTAAGCTTGAGTTACCAATGGAGCTATTAGGTTATGTTGTGAGTAACTGTTTCCAAAGGGACATCAGACAGCTTCACTGAGGACCATAACCTTAGGAAGACGTGTTTGTGCAAATGTATCCCAATGCCTCCAACTTTAAAGAAAGTAGAATACCACCAAGCAAGCTTTCGCAACTGTATAGAGCTTAAAAATGCCAATGTCCTTTTTCTTTTGCAGTAGCCAATCCTGTGCCTGCTTTCAAAAATGTTGATCCCTTTACTACAGGGCTCAGCTCTGCCACCCTTACTCAAATTGTGTGGTACCTTATAATGCAAGTAGCCACACTGGTTTCAGTGATATTATTCACACAGTAAAGTACTATTCAATATAAAGAAAGTTAGCAGAATCTAGGCCCCAAACAAGATTGGCTATTTTGCATCTTCCAAGGTGACCGAACAACTTTATTTTGTAATTCTCCCACACTGAGGTGACGGGATATATGATACTCTGGATTATCCAAGCATGTCCATCAATGTGTTGCTGTTTTCCCTTCATCTAAAATAAGAGTCATAGTTACTCTGTGGGTAAGAAAAACGTAACACATTCATAAATATGAGACAAGTGGTAAGATGGCTACATTCTGGCACTGGATTTCGTTTTATTAAACCTAGTCCAACGGAGCATAGTGGATGATTTCTCTCTGAGTTGAATGACTCAGATCAGGGGCTGTGGAGTGCCATTTGAAGTGGGAAGCCTAGATTCCTTGCCGCCTGACCTTCCTCTTCCCCTCTCAGACACCGCCACAGACAAGCAGCCTGATCCCCTTGGCCCATGAGCCTCTACACCCACCACCTCCATATTTGATAACTGCGACAAGGCCCATGGGCTCGCAGCACCACTCAGGTTTGACCAAGCCAAAAAGTGAGTGGGTCACAGCCCAGGTGGCCCCCATCCCCAACTCTGCAGCATATGACTCAGGTCAATAGGAACAAAGCCACAGGACTGATGCAGCCCAAATTCATAACTGCCTACACAGGTCAGGTGTTATATAGAGCAGTGCAAGTTAATGACAAGCATATTGGTAACTCTATTTCCCTCTTCTCATTTCCAATGGAATTTTAAATACAGCCTCTTTGGTCTCTCTTTTAACACCTCTCCCAAGTCAGCAGCATGCGGAGTCACCTGGCGCTGAGGGTATGTCTACACTATAAAAAAGACCCTTAGCACCAAGTCTCAGAGCCTGGGTCAATTGACTCCGGCTTGAGCTAAGTGACTAAAAATACCAGTGGGGATATTCGGGCTACAGCTCAGGCTCTGAAACCCAGCAAAGGGGGAGAACCTCAGAGTCTGGGCTCCAGCCCCAGCCCAAACATCTACACTGCTATTTTTAGTCCCGTAGTGCAAGCCCTGCAGGCCCAAGGGAGTTGACCCAGGCTCTGAGACTTGCTGCTGGGGGCTCTTTTTTGGCAGTGTCGATAAACCCAGAGTGACCAGATACTATACACTCCTGCTTTATACCTTACTGAAAGGGTCAGATCAGTGGCTTTTGATTTTGAAGGTGGCACGTGTTTATGAAAAATGAAATACCTTTTATGAGTGATAGTGTTTCTTGTTCCAAACACCCTGTAGATATTTCATAGACTTTAAGGTCAGAAGGGACCATTATGATCGTCTAGTCTGACCTCCTGCACAATGCAGGCCACAGAATCTCACCCACACACTCCTGTATCAAACCCCTAACCTATGTCTGAGCTATTGAAGTCCTCAAATCGTGGTTTAAAGACTTCAAGGTGCAGAGAATCCACCAGCAAGTGACCCGTGCCCCAGGCCAATGGGAGCTGCCGGAAGCGGCGTGGGCCGAGGGACGTACTGGCCACTGCTTCCAGCAGCTCCCATTGGCCTGGAGCAGCGAACCGCGGCCACTGGGAGCCATGATCGGCCGAACCTGCGGACGCGGCAGGTACACAAACCGGCCCGGCCCGCCAGGGGCTTTCCCTGCACAAGTGGCGGAACAAGTCTGGGAACCACTGATGTAGTCTAAGGCTATGCACACACTGTAGCATACATCGGTATAAGTTATGTTGCTCAGGAGTGTGAATAAGCCACCCCCCTGACCGACCTAAGCACCAGTGTGGACAGCGCTATATTGGCGGGAGAGCCTCTCCTGCTCATCTAGCTACCACCGCTCACAAGGGCTGGCGCAATTAAGTGACAGGAAAGCATCTGCACTAGCAACGTTACAGCAGCTATGCCGCTGTACGCTCTGTAGTGTCACCATAGCCTAAGTTGGACTCAGTTCTGGTCAGACCTTAGTTTCGAATGGGCAGGGTCTATTTTTTCCATTCTGAACCAAGGCCTAACCAGCACTGATTCCTAGCCTGGAATAATTTAACTAGAGGCTGGAAACTATGTTTATAGGGGCTTTGATTTAATTTACTTCAGGCCTGAGTTCTGTGAAACTAGGTCTTTGGGTAGGTTGACTATGTATATAGATATAGTCTGAACCCTTGTAAATCAAATTAATTTACATTTGATGGGACTTTTAAATTTAAAATACCCTATTCTGAGCGGTATAACAGAGGCCTTCCTCTTCTCATTGGTTTTAAGTGACTCTATGACCCATAATTCCATACTACAGCTGTAGCATGATACTATGGTTTCCCAAAGCTTCCAAATATGGCAAAAGAGACAATGTGCAAAAATTAGACATAGTGAGTAAACATTGGGGAGGGGGGCAAGGGTCCGCACAGTATAAATGTAAATCTCTGTAACTGGTGAAAACACTTTGGTAAACTTTCATACCAACAGTGACCTACATTTGCAATGGGTGTAAGTGAGTATCACTCTGCTGCAGTTAATGGAGTTTTCACTGCTTACCACAGTGGTGAATTTAGCTCCCTACTTTCTAGTGGTTTTGAATTTTTCAAATGCAGTAAACCACTCTTAATGCAGTGCTTTGTGTAGTCTGCTGTGCCTAGCTTTGGAGTCTTTTTTGGAGTCCTGGCTGGTCTATTTTGGATGGAGGGAGGGTAATTATTTTGCTCTGAACTTTATTTGATGAGTTCTTTCAATCATTTAACACCACTTCTATGAGCTTCACAGTTTCTTCTTATTATAATTATTTATCTATTATTCAAGAGCAACACAAATGTATACAGCACTTTACAAAGATATAAAAGGGCAAGGTACATGACCTGATGAATTTTCAAACTTGAGTGGCTAAAGAAAGACACCAAAATCTTGATTGGAGCAGTGTCTGGGAGATTTAGAGGCCGCTGTGGCTGGAGCACAGGACATAGTTTGTGGGATAACAATTCAGCTGCAAGAAATGATGTAGATATTGTCAATTGGAGATAAATGCAGGGAGGCTCCACAAAAGAAGTGGGTTTTCAGAAAGGATTTAAAATAATAGGACTATGTTTGCCACATGGACAGTGGGAAACTGTTGCAAGAATAAGGAGTGGAAGGAGGAGATGAGGAAAAGTTGGAACAAAGGATCAATAAAAGCATAAGTATTAACGAAGAAAGATGAGAACTTATGGTCTATCATAACAGTTTGAAAAAGGATGTGGGAAAGGTCAAGTAATGCTTCAGAATCATGTGATCCTCCAAAGCAACATTCATAAACACACTTGTTCTGAACATGCTCCGTTTCAATTGTCCTGAAAAATCAAGGTAACTGCATGCACGCACATGATAGGTGAGATTCACAGTACATGCTGGGCTACTTTGTGCTGTCCTTGCCATGCAAAGCAACCGTAAACTCATTTTAACTGGCTGGTTAAGCCAGAAGTATGACTACTTTGCCTCACTGGAGCAGCATGAAGAAACCAGATTGCACTAGTGACTCTAGGCCATTAGGCATTCTATTGCATGCACATTCAGGGGACACAGTTGCACATACCTAATTTTGTAACTCAGGCCATTTTATGACCATAGAGCATGAAATGGTCTAATCTCTCATTCACAGACCATCTAGATCATATGGTGATTCGTGCACTGTAAGCAATGGAGGTGGGTAGACAAAAGGTTTATACTTCAAAATGCCAAATATTAACACGTATTCCACCAGAGTCAGATTGACAGGAAATCTGGCTCACTGATGGCACCTCTGATGTGTAAATATCATAGCAAGACCCATTGCAGTTTGTTAGAATAACTCTACTTTGCATGTTCATGCTGCCGTTGAAATGGGTCCTGTTCTGAGACATCTCACAAGCTGCAGCAACTGCTGTGAGATTATAAAAGCTGTAAATCAAACTGAGGCTATTGAGAAAATGAGTAATAGAAAGCTTGTTCCCTGACTATGTGTTGCTGCTGCAGAATGGCTGGAATTTATACTAATGTATGTTGTAAAATAAGGTTTAGAAACTGTGGAAGGCACCGGGACACAGAAGACTGACCCAGCTGTGTGACACCCAAAGCCCAAAGATGGCTTAATAAGGAAAGATGAGAACAAGATGAGAACATCTTTGCCCTATTCTGCATTGACCAAGGGATCACACAGCTGTAACCTTGACATTAAAGCAGTGGTGGGCAACCTGTGGCCTGCGGGCCACACGCAGCCCATCAGGGTAATCCGCTGGCAGGCCGCCAGACAGTTTGTTTACATTGACCGTCCGCCTGCATGGCCACCCGAAGCTCCCAGTGGCCGCAGTTCGCCATTCCCAGTCAATGGGAACTGCAGGAAGTGGCGCGGGCCACAGAGATGTGTATGCAGATGGTCTCGTGGCCCGCCAGCAGATTACCCTGACGGGCCGCAGGTTGCCCATCACTGCATTCAAGTACTGCAGTACAAGACTGGTGCTCTTTAAAACCTGTGATAATGATATCTGTGTGCATTATTTCCCATCAAAATGTGTTAGATTTAATGAATAACGTGTGTGTGTGTGCAAAAGCAGGCAGTAACCATTTGTGTGATCATTAACCCTCTGTGTGGAGCCCAGCAAGAGCAGTAGGTAAAGGATGTAATGGTGTTATGTGAAACTCCCAATAGACATGTCCTGCTGACTTTTATGTGGAATAGTCAAAGAACAGCCAAGGTTAATTTGATCTATTGGCAATGGTGATTGGCTTTATGCCACGCAAAGGGTTAGGATTGGAGAGTGAGGCTTAGCTTAGTATGTTTGTATCCCTTATATCTAATGGGATTACTCAGGACTGATTCAAAGGATGTGGAGGAGATGTCGTGTCTGAGCAATGGAGCCTAGGGGCATTAGACCTCTAGAGACACTAACTGAGTATAGAGAGGACTCATGCTACATCTGTACACTGGGGTAGATGGCACTGGACCACACGAACACCAGGGGGAAGGGTAGGCCATGACCTGACTCCACCCAGAAAGGCACCTTTTGGGGACACTAATCTTGTATGGCAACCCTGGGTCCCAGACTATGCCTGGCCTCTTTGCAGGTTGGGTTAAGGTGATTTGCACCCCCCTCCCACTGTAGCCAATCTATGCAAGCCGATGCATTATGTAGCCCCAAATGTGTCATGAATGTGTAGCTTGGTGTTATGTACAAACCACTCTCCCATCCACACAGATTTCACACCTCCTCGGACTCCTGGTTGGGTACAATTTAAATGACAAAGGGCCTTTTGTTTACATTGTCCACACAAACACAAATCTATAAAGAGCACACAATTTAAATGCAATTTGCTTGATCTCTGTATGATCAGTCTGAATTTTAGGTTCTGCTACTGGCTGACAAGACAATTGTTAAGTAATTACACTGCCTTCATTTCAAGTGCAATGGGATGTAGCAATAATAGACTATATAAGTATTATAAGAATTAGATGTTTGTCTGCTTTTCAAAAATTATTCAGCCGGTCTGTATATTACAAAATAAATACCCAACTAAAAGTCAAAGATGGCTAGAAAATGCTTCACATCTTTGTTGGCTCTTCTTATTTATGTCATTAATACCGGGCGTTGGAATAACTGAGTATAACGGGATAATTGTGGCTGGCACGGGAGAAAAAAGGCTCAGTCCTGGGGCTCCAGAGGTTGAAGCAGTGCAAAGCAGTTGGAAAGCTGTGCTAGAGGGACAGCCAAGGTTCTCCCATCACAGAGCAGTGCTTGGGTGGCACAAAGCTGCTGTAGCCAGCTGTACACATCTACCTCCACCATTGTCATAAGGGGTATGTCGGAGGCATGCCAGGTGCAAAAGGGGGCATAGCAGATTGCATGATGCTCCACCAGATCCTTGTTCACCATATCCTCTGACTGAAGTGGCCCTGAAGCTACTCTAAGTTACCACCAGGGGGCATTTTGGCCCCCAGCCAGCCCAGAATCAGTGGAGCAGACAGGTGACATAGACACACCTTCTCCATCATTACCACCACTGCCACCTAGCTGCTCTGAGTGGGTAGCAGGGCATCTAATGCACCCTTACTCCCCTGACAAGCTGCACTGGGGAAGTGAGAATCTAGTCCAGAATAAATGAGACACTGTATTCTCAGTATTTCTATGCCCTGCTGGCAATAAGGCTCTGCTTTCCTGACTTTGCAATTCACTATGGTCCACGGTTATGTGACTCTCATGATGCACTGTGGCAGCTTAAGCAAAGTGCATCATTGGAGATGTAGTCCAGCCTGGGGAAGACTGAGGGCATGGAACAACAACTCCCATGAGGCACTGCAGCAGCTCAGGCAGACTCAGATCAGTGTCGAACTGACCTGAAACAAAACATTTCAGTTTGGTTCAGTAAACCCAAATGTTTCAATTCAGCTCAACTTGACCCGACAGGAAATACTTCATTTTGATTTTCTCAATGGAAATTTGAAAAACGTTGCTGAAACTGCATTTTCCCTCAAAAAAACATTTTGACAGATAATTCCCAACCAGCTCTGTTGCTTGGTCTTTTCTGTTGATTTGCTTTCTGTTTTTATGATTGTTTTGTGGATAATCAACCTCTATGGAAAAGGTGTAGAACAGACTGAAACTTGAAGACCTATTTCTATTTCCTGGCTGCTCAAACTCCCCACTAGCTTATGATAATAAATAGTATTTTGCTTCTTTTATATTTTAATTGGTGTGCATTTTATTTTGTTTATTTGGTCATGAATGTTTAGTATAAAGTTGCACTGTGCCTTGATGCATGGGACGGTACATTTTCCCCTGCTCATACCTGATCTGATTGTTTTATTAAGAACTAAACACTGCTACAGTTATATGTCTTTAAGTTTGATTTTAGGGTCACCGCTGAAGCTACTGGGAGCTGATGGTTCTCAGCACCTTTCAGTATTGGATCCTTTGTTAATTGAGACATTCAGCAAAAACACTCCAGTGCTACAACATGACCAGAGTTTTTTCTATGGGTTGTACCTGTATATTGCTGTTACACAATATATAAATACTAGTCTTTCAACTACAGCTTTTAACAGATGCTATACCCATAATCTAGCCTCTTGGCTAACAACTGTTGGAGAATATATTCAGATAAAACTTAATGTAATAATGGGAGGGTTTTTTTGTAAACGTGATTACTTGATACAGAGGGGTCCATTTTTGGCTCAGTGTATACGGAACTATGAGAATCACTCCCATTATTACTCATGCATCCTGCCTTAAGCCCTAGGGGGCCAATTTTACAAATGTAGCTGCTCACTTGTGCCAGTCTCAGCTCCCTGTAGAGGAACTCGCACGTGTCAAGTGGATCCCACAGCAAGCAGATGGCCTGTCTGAGCACAAGGCGGGTGTCCTCAGACTATTTGACTCCTGGGAAAGGGTGGGAGAAGCCTGCCAAAATGAAAGGTTCACCTCTTCACATGGGGGGAGGGGGGTAAAAACAGCTCAGGCATCAACAAATTACTGGGGACAATGAATGAAAAAACAGGGATGGGGTGAAGGCCACGGGTAAAAAAGAAAGGAACTAGAAGGAGACATTCAGCAGGGAACCCCAGACTATGCCACTGCTCCCTGAAGGAGTCCAAATAATCAGTGGATGCCACTCAGAGCATCTCACCTCTGAATGGACTAAGGAAAGGAAAGAGGCTGCACAGTAACAGAAAACTCCCCTATCAAGCTTCTTTGCTCCTGAACTGATAGATGGCTCTCTTGGCCAGTGCCAGGAGGAGGCTGATGAGGAGATCTAGTCCGACAAACCACAGAAGGCTAAAGAGGATATAGTTGTGGATATAGACAGCTCCACTCCCTGACCAGTCTGCAAGAGACAGACACGAGCACAGAACACATGGAAATTAACAACAGACGGATATCACATCTCCATAGAAGTGGACATCATGTCACTGGATCTGATTTATACATTTAGTTCCTGTCTTTAGTTTATCCTTGCACCTGAGAATCTGGGCCATGTTGTTTTTAGCTATATTATAATTCTGGGCTTCCACTGTTTCGTCTTCTCTTAAGAACCAACACACCAGTTGGGAATGCACACTATCTATCAGGAAAAGCATGCCATTCTATGCCACTCATTCAGAATATATTAGTTATGCAATATGCATTTGCAATATGCAATATGTTTGTGTGTTGTTAATATAATAATTTCAACTTGTTTCATTAGCTTCTGCACTATAGTGGAGTTTTTTGAGATACATACTTTTGAGATGTACAGAACAGCTCAGTGGTTCTCAACCTGCGGCTCATGGGCCGCTTACGGCCCAATCAACACAGAGTTGGGGCCCATGTGACATCCTCAGGGCCCTACAGGTAGTATTGGATGCGGCCCACATAACACATTATGGTAACACAATGGTAAATAGGTTGAGAACCATTGGCAACAGATACAAAACTATAAAACACAAGAGTGTTAATTTTTCCAAGCAACATATTAATTTTTCTGACATCATCTTATAAACTACTATAGTTGTTGCTAAAGCAACTTCTTGAGCCAGATCCTCAGCTGGTGTAAACTGTCTTCAATGGAGCTATGCTGATTTACACCAGCTGAAGATTTGGCCCTATAGCCAATTTTCACATACTGCAGCCGGCATATAACATTGGTATTCTCCTTCTTAGGTCTGTCTGTGCAATTCTGTAAATGTACAAACTATGTCATGAGGCAGAAGGAAGTAGAGTTGGTGCTGTCCATCAAGCCAGTTCTATAAAAGAAAGAGAAAAGAGGCAAAGAAGTCGTGGAACGCTGGAGAAACTGGCTCAAATATTCAAGTTACCTCTATTCTCTTCTCCCACATTCTAGAAAAATCAGGGCTGTGAATTAAAGCACCTTCATCCCTCAAAGAACCTTTACACTGTGCCACCCACATCATTGCCTCTGTATGTACTGTTGGGATAATTTTTTCCCCAACGTTGTACTGTTCTTGAACACTTTCTCCACTGTATTAGCTGTGTAGGGCATGATGGTGCATTCTTTGCACAGCCTGAATTCCCAATATTACGGTTATTTTTACCCTGTTTTTTTTTTCCCTTCTGCTCTCCTATAAGTCAAATAATAAAGTTGTCCTATCAGTTGAGGAGCCTCTCCAGGTTTCAGATTTTGTGTTAATGGATAGTTCTTACAATTTCTAATTCGGATTTTCATATAGCTCTTTGATTACAGGACTCCTAGTCATTTTGTGTAGCTTTTTTCAAAATTCAGCAGCTAAATTACTTCTGTCTGTTAGTTCCAACATATCCCTTCGTTGGAATATAGCAACAGACTGACTTTAAGCCTGTACAAATGTAGACAGCTTTGACCAGGAACACACATCTGACATCATGTACCATTTGTCAGAACATAGTATTGGTTCTGCTTCTTCACAGCTCTAAAAATATTACATTTCATATATCTTTGCTGCACTGACTTTCAAAACTAATTGTTAACCAAATTTTGGAGCTGTATTTAACTTTTTTTTCAAAAATCAGTTGAGAACAGGAAAATAAACCCGTAAAGAATAAAAAGATAAAGGAATGGAAGGGGAGGGGAAGAAAAGGAAGGAAGGAGGAGAGAAGAGTGACATCTCAGTTTCCATCCACTAGGAATTAATCAAAGGTTTCTAAAAAGTTCTATTTAAAATTTCTCACTGGGGTACAGGTGTTATTTTGAGATATAAATATTACAAATTTCAGAGTAGCAGCCGTGTTAGTCTGTATCCGCAAAAAGAACAGGAGTACTTGTGGCACCTTAGAGACTAACAAATTTATTAGAACATAAGCTTTCGTGGGCTACAGCCCACTTCTTCGGATGCATATAGAG